>NW_028247210.1:0-141022 GCF_964263255.1 Lissotriton vulgaris | reverse complement strand
TATATATATATGTGATGTCATGAGTGATGTCACTGACCATGTCATGAGTGATGTAATATGTGACGTCATCAGCAGTGCATTGCAGGCGCGCAAGTTATAGTGAGTCCAACTAACTATAACGTGGGAATTTCAATGGTTTTATGTCAGTAAAATTTCCAGCTAACTATAACTGGTGTCAAACCTATGGTTTTTTCAGTGAAATTAATAGGTTTTTTAAATGCTAATTCCTAACTATAACTGGTGTGAAACCTATGTTTTTTTCTGTGAATTTCATAGGTTTTGTAAATGCTAATTCCTAACCATATATAGTGCCTCAAACCTATGTTTTTTTCAGTGAATTTCAAAGGTTTTTGAATAGCAAATTTCTATTGCTATCAAATATAATATTTTTTATAATGAATCCTATATTGTATATTTATGTAATACTATTTTTTTAATGTATATTCTTAATTTTTTTTTGTTTGCCCTGGAGCGCTTACCGGTGTGCACACCGGAAAGCGCAGTCTTGCGGCGTGCCCGGTGCACGTACCGGTGAGCATCGTAGCCACGTCCGCGTGATACGCACGGCGTAAGCACACCCGGAAGCAACCGAGCGCATCGGCCCGAAATATAGTTAGTACAACTAACTATATAGGAGCAATTCCAATGGTTTTGTATGAGTGAAATGTCCAGCTAACTATAACGCCCCTAAAACGTATAGTTTTTTGAGTGAATTTTAAAGGTTTTTAAAATGCTAATTCCTAACTATATAAAGCCTGAAACCTATGGTTTTTTCAGTGAATTTCAAAAGTTTTTTAAATGCTAATTCCTAACTATATAAGGCCTGAAACCTATGGTTTTTTCAGTGAATTTGCAAGGTGTTTTAAATGCTATTCCTAACTATATAAGGCCTGAAACCTATGTTTTTTTCAGTGAATTTCAAAGGTTTTTTTTAATGCTAATTCCTAACTATATAAGACCTGAAAGCCCACCAGGAATCTCCAGTTTGCGCCAGGGGACTGCATTGCAGAGAGGTGTAATTAAGCCATGCCCCTTTTTACACCTCTCGGCAACACAGCCTCCGTGCATGCTTGAAGAGGGGGAACTAATTCCCCTTGCATACTGGGGGCCCCTGGGGGCCAACTAGCCCACCTGGAACCTCCAGTATGCACCAGGGGGCTGCATTGCAGAGGTGTAATGAGGCTATGACCCTTGTTACACCTCTCTGCAACGCAGCCCCCTGCCGCGTTTGCAGAGAGGGAACTAATTCCCCTTGCACACTGGGGGTCCCTGGGGGCCAACTAGCCCACCAAGAGCCTCCAGTATGCGCCAGGGGGCTGCATTGCAGAGAGATGTAATGAGGCCAAACCCTTTTTTACACCTCTGTGCAACGCAGCCCCGTGCATGTTTGAAGAGGGGGAACTAATTCCCCTTGCATACTAGGGGTCCCTGGGGGCCAACTAGCCCACCTGGAACCTCCAGTATGCACCAAGGGGCTGCATTGCACAGAGGTGTAATGAGGCTATGCCCCTTTTTACACCTCTCTTCAATGCAGGCCACTGGCGCGTTTACAGAGGGGGGGCTAATTCCCCTTGCATACTGGGGGTCCCTGGGTCATATCTGCCCAAACACCGATATTCCGAACGATTGAAAATGACTTTTCTTGAGAAACATTTGGATTTGGATTATCATGTCCTATACTTTGGAATTTTTGAAAGACTGACTTTGAGGATGCTATAAATTACTCAAGTCTGCCCAAATTGTGTGGGTAAAATTGATACCTAGTCACTTTGAATAAGAATGTACTTACATCTCGTCTAACATTTGGAAGAAATATCTAGTTATATGACAACAGGATACCGACATAACTTGAAGGAAATAAGAACGCCCTGAAGAAGTTCTGTTGTACAGAACGAAACGTTTCGGCTGGCTGTGGTACATAAACTTAAGAGAAATAAAAGCATTTGAATATACACCAAGATTCAGCGATTCAATAAGGACTCTAAGTGATATGATTTGATTGGACTTATTGTGCAAGTGGTGCTGTGCCAAACTTTGGAATTTTCTCCACTACTCTCTACTACTTACTCTCCCCTACTCCACTACTCTCAAATACTCACTTTCTACTACTCATTCTCTACTACTCTACTATTCTCTACTACTCTCTCTCTCTACTACTCACTCTTTACTACTCACTCTCTACTACTCACTCTCTACTACTCTCTACTACTCACCCAACTGCGGTGAATACACAGTCACACCTGACCAGCTATCATATGAGTTATGCATAGGGTATAGTTAATACACCTGGCGACCCTTATCGTTGATAGCACAGCCCCTATCTTATTAAACAGTCTAGTGATCCATATGCTCATTTCAGGTACTGTGCGCTATCCCTTTAAGTCAATTCCTCCAGTCTAGTGCTGCCATTATTAATGTAGTGCTGCCGTTGTCACCTTTTACATTGTTTCATTTTTCCCAAAAATATGCCCCAGATGCCCGGTTTTATTATAACCGCAACCGGTGACCGATTCCATTTTCCGAGCGCTGCGCATGTGCATTGAATCGGCACTACTTCCCAGCGCATGCACGCCTGAGCCATAACTCCGGGCAACAGCGCATAGGCTGTCCTGCGAACGCTACTCTTCTACGTGTGCGCATTACCTCTTAGCACCACACCCGGCCCATCGCGCAGCACCGGAT
Source organism: Lissotriton vulgaris (assembly GCF_964263255.1). NCBI lineage: Eukaryota > Metazoa > Chordata > Amphibia > Caudata > Salamandridae > Lissotriton > Lissotriton vulgaris. The sequence goes on along the minus strand of NW_028247210.1, from coordinate 138,340 downwards.
CTGGTGCACTTGTAACCTCCGTATTTGGGCATACTTCCGAGGATCATTAACCAATCCTCCCCCTCCTAATTACCATTCAAGGAGTATAAATAAGATACCGCCAAACCAACCCAACACTTCACCGGAGCAGCGTTGAGGGGAAGGCAGGCGATTTGACCATGCAGTAACCGTGAGTTGGGTCACACGATCTAGGAGGAGCATTGTGTTCTTCTTTTTTCCTTCTGCTGACCTTACCATTTATCAACCTAAAACGCACCCTTAATATCCTTTAGTTTGCTTTACTGAGCAGTGAGGAAGGAATCCCCCAATACCACGCTTAGGCTCATGAGGTCATCATACTTTGAACTATAAGTAAGCCTTCAATTCTCTTCCTCTCCTGATTCGCATCTGGGAGTGAACTAATTATACTGTAGATGTATGTCTGTGTTTTTCTGTGTGTCTTTTTTGAATGTCTTCTTTTACAGGGTCTCAGAACCTCATTTTGGATTCCGCTGTTTACCCTTATTCATTAGGAAAGTATTTTCTTTCCTCAGTTCCTGGACATCCGACTATTATGTTCATTATGTTTTTTTTCCACAGGTTCTCTTCAACGCCAATTGGGCGCAACTGAGCTTACTTATACATACAACATTGATAGGTACATTTCACCTTTTTGTATATTTTTGTAGAATACACTTTAACATTACATGTGAGTAAGGTGAGGATAACGTGCAAATCCTTGTCCTGAAGAAGGAGTCTCTGTACTCCGAAACATGTTGACACCCTGAATGGTTGATTTACCCTAATACGTATACAATCAGCCTCACTCTGCACCTTTTTAATAATACCAGCCGAGGACATAATAAATATTTTTCTCCTACGAGCCAGGTTTTTTTTAAACTCACTTTTTCACCTCACCTCACTTACTCACACTTTCTCCCTGAAACACACACCCACACATAGTTCACTACCAAGTGCTCCTACGCAGTCGTTAGTTCTAGCACGCCGCATCCCGTAGAGGGGTGCGAAGGCCCCGATGATGAAGCATGACACCAAGGGGCCTGTTGGTGTGTGAGGGGCATTTAAACAACACTGTGTGCTCCCCATCACTTTAGGGACCACCACCACTTTCTAAGTGGATTCCATTTTGTTTAATCATATTGCCTAGGGAGACTGAATCCACTCGTTCTCTCTCTCCCCCCTCTTGGTTGTTTTCAATGTATATATATATATACATACATATATAAACATATATATTCTGTATATCTATATAAATACAAATATAAATGCATGCATACATATACATATATGCATACAGATGCATGTTATTTACATGAAAGTTTAAAAAACACTAATAAAAGTAAAGCTAAAAAGCCACCTTATTACAAACAGAATAGCTTTAACTTAAACGAGGGCGAGATCTATTGCATTTTCAATGCTTGTTTACTTTGGTTCCATCAAGAAGGCATTCAGATGTGTCACACATTTGCCATAAAATTCTGAATGATAGCACTCTAGTTGCTCATTAGATCACTGTAGTAAAGCTACTGCTCACCAGGGAAGTCTGCTGCTGGTATTCAAAGTGCATGTTTCAGTCTGTATGTCAGAACTTTTTTAATGAAATAGAAGAGGATTTGAGAAGTCACTCAAAATGATCCCTAATTTTTCTTTCTGAAGCACTAATCATACTTTCTATGGCAAAATGAACCCCCTCATTTTGTTCCTTTTTAAAATAAATGTTTTCAGACTTACCACTTCATTCCAATCAAGATGGCTTCTGGTGTGCCATACTTTTGTCATAAGTAAGACTGTTAGCGCTCTAGTTGTTCTTTAAGAACACTCTGAGACATTCTGTCATTGGGCTATACTTGGGCTACATCTTGGTGATATTTGGGCTATATTTAGGCTCTTTTGTCTCTGGTGGCCATCTTGGGAGACTGCATGTCAGAATTCTTAAATGAAATTGAAGAGGATTTGAGAAGTCACTGAAAATGTGCCCTAATTTTTCTTTCTGCAGCACTTATCATACTTTCTATGGCAAAAAATACCCCCTCATTTTGTTCCTTTTTAAATTAAATGTTTTAAGAGTTACCACTTTATTCCAATCAAGATGGCTTCAGGTGTGCCATACCTTTGTAATAAGTAGGACTGTTAGCGCTCTAGTTGTTCTTTAGAACACTCTGGGACATTCTGTCATTGGTCTAAACTTGGGCTACATCTGGGTGATATTTGGGCTACATTTGGGCTCTTTTGTCTCTGGTGGCCATCTTGGGAGACTGCATGTCAGTATTTTTTAATGAAATAGAAGAGGATTTGAGAAGTCACTCAAAATGTGCCCTAATTTTTCTTTCTGCAGCACTAATAATACATTCTATGGCATAATATACCCCCTCATTTTGTTCCTTTTTACATTAAATGTTTTAAGAGTTACCACTTTATTCCCATCACGATGGCTTCAGGTGTGCTATACCTTTGTAATAAGTAGGACTGTTAGCGCTCTAGTTGTTCTTTAGAACACTCTAGGAGGCTGCAGTGGAACACAAAGGAATCAACTGACTGTCTCTGTCCTTGTTGGATGTACATGTTTTACTGAGAATGTCAGACTTCATTCTCACATGACTGAGAAAGATAAAGTGAATTTACAGAAAATATGCTTTCAGTTTAGCTTATAGATCACCTTCCAAACCACTGTGGGAAAATCATGAGATATTAGTTTTCTTTCAAACATGATTCATGATATCACAGCAGAAGGCTTTTTCACATGGTAAAATCACCTTAGAACACACCACAATTCCTAAAATGAGTATGGTACCATCAACAAATGATTTATAATGTAACTAAAGTCCTAAAACCCTCTATTAACTACCATGCTTTTTAATGAGGTGCTATCATGTATATTGGCCCCAAGATGGCTGCCAACACTTCTTGGATGAAGTGCTGACAGCCAATCAGATCAGATGTGTGGTTAGGTTCCGCCCAGATATATATATTTTTTTGAACCTAAATTACTCAAAAACCACAGGAGCACATATCTTGAGATATAGCAAAGGCACATCGGGCTACCAGTCCCTACAATTTTGCCAAGTTTTGTGGAAATCCATTCAGCCGTTCGGGCTAAAGGTGAGTCCAACCGCCCTATGGAAATTAACATGGGGAAAACACGCTTTGGGGCCCCCCTTTTATCTCGGCCCCCGCTTGACGAATCCCCCCAAACTTTCAGGGAAGGAGCGAGGCAAATTTAATGAAAATTACAGGCAGATTCCTCAACCGGCGCCAAAGTTATTCCCAATAGAATGTTGCGGATTTCCATAGAAAACAATCCTAACTATAACTACCTACTGGCAACCGCCAGTAGGTAATATATATACACACACATAAATATATATATATATATATATATATATATATATATATATATATATATATATATATATATATATATATATATATATATATATATATATATATATATATATATATAAATTGCTGCTTCCTTGTTCCGCCGAGCCATGCACTCTAGCACGGGTGCTTGTTTGCGAGGGGCGTGCCCCGCTATTATCGTGGCTACTTTCTTCTTGTCTTCACCAAAGAAGAGACAGCACTCACGGGAGGAGGATCAAAGGTTTTATTTTAGACCCTCAGAGCACCAGACGCGTTTCGGCTACTGCCTTTGTCAGTGGTACACTGACGCGCCATTTTTTCTTATTTCTTATTTAAATACCCTTCACGTGTCATACATCGCCATGGAGGTAGAGAGAGGACTTATACAACATTGATATGCGCCATATTGGAGCGGGTATATACAGAATTTTACGGTCATTATCACATTCATTGCGCCCTGGATGGGCTTAATAAATTACCTATTGGCGGTCGCCAGAAGATAGTTATAGTTAGGACCTATTTTCCATAGGAAATCTGCAACATTCTATTTAGAATAACTTTGGCGCCGATTGACGAATCTTCAAGAAATTTTCAAACTTGGTGGGGCGCTCTGGTCCGCTCCTATCCTGAAAGTCTTGGGGTGATTCATGAAGCGGGGGCTGAGAAAAAAGGGGGTCCCAATACACGTTTTCCCCATGCAATTTCCCATAGGTACCTTTCATCGCGGCTACAGCCCGAACGGCTAAACGGAATTACACCAAATTTGCCAAAGTTGTAGTCCTTGATTCAAACTCGTGCCTTTTGCTTATTTGGTGAAAATCTGTTCAGTAGTTTGTGAGAATATCCCAATTAAAAGTACAAATATATCTATGGCCTCGGTGGACCCGCACATCTGTCGCGGATTATAAGCGCACCATCCCGATTCCGTGCAGAATGCTGATTGGCTGTGAAGTGGTTGTCAACATTCGAAACCAGGAAGTGTTGGCAGCTATTTTGTGCCAGGGTAAAAGCAAGGATCTGGAAATTAGTGGAAGAAGTGTTCAAAAGTTATAAAGGGGGCAGCTAAGAAATATTTTGACCCTGTAGACATGGTCAGGGGGGCCCCAAAAATTATTTTTGGGCCCTGAAAAAGCGGAAAAATGTGTGCTGGGTGCATGGATCCGCCTTAAAAAAAATAAAAAAAGAAGCGCAGGCTCCTGTTCTTGTTTAAAAATTAGGTACGTCGGAAGGAGAAATCCCGGGGTGTAAAATATTGCAATTGAAGCGGGGGCCGAGAAAAAAGGGGGATCTCATAACGTGTTTTCCTCATGCAATTTTCCATAGGAATCGTTCATCAATGCTACAGCCCGAACGGCTGAATGGAATTACAACAAATTTGGCAAAGTGGTAGTCATTGGTTCAGACTTGTGCCTTTTGCTTCGATGGTGTAAATCCGTTCAGTAGTTTTGAGAAAAATATAATTAAAAGTGCATATATATGGGGGGGGAGCTTCGCGCGCATCCGAGATGGCCGCGTGAGCACAGGGCTCCCGAGACCCTCGCCACCTCCCGCATATATCCTGAACGGTATCCTGATTACAAAGACGGGTTATTGGAGATGAAGCTCAGCTGATAGATTAGCTGCTTTCAAAAATTGATTCGGACTTCGGGAACCGCTACTACGACAACCTGAATTTTTGAGGCCCACCCCATGGCGACGCCTGGGGCTCGAGTTGTTGAGATGCCCAGGCAGTAGTTGAACAACAACGGCCCGCGGGGCTCTACTCCTTGCCTTGGAGTTAACTTTCGGTTTCGCTTTTGGGTCTTTGGCCTTATCCTATCTCAAGATCGATCTGGTTGCCCGAACTCTGTGAATCCACTGTGTGCCAACGGTTACGAGTGTCTGTGTGCTGAGCTACAGCTGCTGGCGCCTGCTTTTTAAGACTCCGGTGGGTTGACCGCGAAGGGCCATTTTCACCAGGTCTCACAGGCCCCTCGGGGGCACCTTGCCCATCATGGCGGGCAGGCCCGACAACGAGAAGCGAAAAACCAAGACACCTCTTCGGGGGGAACCATTCAAACCAATGTTATGGATCGATATACCTATCCCAAGGGGTCCCCCGGTGGTATAAATAGGACCCTGGAAGAGGTAAAGGAAGACCCGGCTGCGTCGATCGAGTTGACTCTACAGGATGTCATGGGCGCCCTTGCTGGTATTAAGACTTCCATTGGCCAGCAATATGAGGCTCTCGCCCTTAAGCTCGACACCGTAGCCATTGACGTCAATTTGATTAGAGCGGACTTATCAAAGACTAATGAGAAGGTCAAATCCTTAGATCTGAAGACCTCCAGCCTCACGACCGACGTGTCCGAAATACAGACCGAGGTCAGAAATCTGCGATCCTCGAATGACCTCATGGCTCGTCGACTGGAGGATTTTGATAATAGGGCCAGACGCAGTAATGTACGTATTATTGGGGTCCCTGAAAAATCAAAAAATCCAGCTGCGGATCTCCTTGTGGAGGATCTCATCCTAAATTACCTCGCCCCCAAAGGCCTAAGTAAATTCTTTGCTGTGGAGCGTGCGCACCGAATGCCGAATGGGAAGCCGTCCCCCTCCGAGGCCGATTATCGCCAGAATTTTCAACTTTGGAGACAGAGACGCTATCCTGCAGGCATCGCGGGTGGGCAGCCCCGTGAAGTTTGAAAACACAACGGTGAGCTTCTACCAGGACTTTACCCAGTTCGTTCAGAAGCAGAGGATGGGCTTTCAGGGGGTGAAGCGACGGTTGAGCGACATGGACTTGAAATATGCGATGCTCTTTCCAACCAGGCTCCGTGTCGAATATGAGGACCGGATGTTTTTCTTTGATCATCCAGAGAGAGTGAGTGACTGGCTGGATATATTACCAAGGCGAAGCGATCGAACGGAACACTCGGGTGGAGAAGAGGGTGGCGTGCCGGAGCAAGAATGACAATGTGGTTCCTGATTTCCGAACAATTAACATACCATACAGCTCGGTTTGATGTCTTTCATACTTACGTGATTTATGGTGGCATACCCGAGGGTGGCGGGGGGAGTGGGACTCTTTCCTCCTCTGGGTTTCTTTTTTTAGACTAGTTTAATGTTAGGGTGACAGGCACACTGCAAGTTGGGGTGGGCTTTGAGTCTAACGCAGGGGTGCAGGGTGGGGGGTATTGTAACGGGTTCATGTTGGTGGGGGGAGGGGGGAGTTTGGGTAAGCTTCATTTTTTCTCAAGGCAACGTTTTGTTTTATTCTTGGATCTGGGTACTGTGTTCGCTATGGGGTGGATTCTGCATTAATTTCCGGGATTGGGGTAGTGGGTTGAAACTACTGTGTTGGAATGTAAATGGGTTGGGGGATAGGATAAAGCGGGGAGTAGTGTTGCAACTGCTGAGACGTCTCTCCCCTGATGTTGTGTTGTTGCAGGAGATGCACTTGATTGGAAACACTTGTCACACCATGAATCGTCTTGCAGTACACTCTGGGTTCACTACTGGTTCTAGGGTCGTGGGCATTCTAGTCAAGAACTCTCTCCCCTTGGAAATAGACAACATGATCCTTGATGACAGGGGGCACTACGCTGCTCTCACAGGGAGGTGGGAGGGGAGGACTGTCTCGCTGATTTCTGTATATGTCCTGCCTGGTCTACAGACCTCGACTTTTGCTGAACTTGGGCGTGTGGTACTGGGGCTTCCGGATGGTATCCTGGTGATGGGTGGAGATTTCAACTCGATTGTCTCCGGTAGTGTAGATCGCTACCCCCCCAGAGACCTCACTAGGTCACAGACTTGGTTAAGTGAGTTTTTGGAGATACTGGGTTTGGCAGATTGTTGGAGGTTGATGCCTCCGGGACAGGTACAATACACCTTCCACTCTGGAGATCACAGCAGTCTCTCTAGACTTGACTATGTTTTGATGCCGGCGGTGCAGGCCTCCTCTATCAGGGAGATTAGGCATCTGGCCCGGGGTATGTCAGATCACTCCCCACTGTGGCTCCAGATCGGCACTAGTATGGGTGTCGAGGGACAGGTTGCCCGATCAATCCCTGGTGTCTTCGCAACCCCAAAACTTGTGCTGAGTTGATTAAGTCCTTGGATCAGTACTTTGCTGAGAACGAGGGGTCCGTGTCCTCTTCTGTGTCACTGTGGGAGGCATTTAAGACGGTCATCCGAGGACAGGCATTATTGTTAATCGCTGGTGCCAAGAAAAGTAAAATGAGGAGGTGGTCCGTTTAGAGACTGAAATAACTGAGCTAGGAAGGGATTTGGAATTAGGTGTGACTCGTAACAAGCTTCATGCCCTCAGCCTCAAACAACTGGATTATAGGGCCCTGGTGACGAATGCCGCTAAAGTCATGAGTAGAGAGCAGCAGGTCAGACTGTATGATGTGAGAGATAAGGCAGGGAAACTGATTGCTTGGCTGGATAAAAAGGACAGGACGAGTCGTGTGGTTCCTGTGATTGAGAAACTTGATGGAGTGTGTGTGACTGACCCGACTGAGATTGTCGAGTGTTTCGCGGAACATTTCTGAAATGTGTATTTCCCAGTCTCCGATAGACCGGAGGAAGACTCCCACCTGTTGCTACGTGACATTGCATTGCCTCGCCTGTCGGAGTCAGATGGGGACCTAATAGACGCTGCATTCACAGCTGACGAGTTGGCCCTCGCTATTCACTCTGTGCGCTCAGGCAAAGCTATGGGCCCTAATGGTCTTCCCATCGAACTCTACAAGTTGCGTCCTGACAAAATGGTGCCGTATCTCCATGATATGTTTCTAGAGTCGTGAGACATCGGTTCCCTTCCTCGTGATCAGCGTCTTGCTACCATCGTGGTGATTCATAAGGAGGGGAAACCGCGGGATCGCAGTGCGTCCTACAGGCCCATTTCACTCTTACACTCTACACGACCAAGGCCCGAGCTACCTCAACAGCCGAGTCAACTTCTACGCTCCCAAACGCCACCTCCGATCAGCCAACCACGCCCTCGCCGCCGTCCCCCGCATCCGAAGAGCGACTACAGGAGGAAGGTCCTTCTCCCACCTGGCCGCCAAGACCTGGAACTCCCTCCCGACCGACCTGCGCCTGACCCAAGACCACCTCTCCTTCAGGAAGAAGCTGAAGACCTGGCTGTTCGAGCAGTAGCGGCTCCCCCCCCCCCAGCGCCTTGAGACCCCACGGGTATGTAGCGCGCTTTATAAGTGTCACTGATTGATTGATTGATTGAAATGTGTAACCAATAGAAATGTGAGTTAGATTTTGAATTAATGTGGGAAGACATATGATTTGATATTTACATGTATATGTGTGCTGAATGAGAGGGAAAGTTTGTCATTTTTTGGTTTTGCTAAGTAGTGCAGTACAGAGATTCTATATAAGAAAATTGAGTGTGTTACTGAAATTCTTCTTAATCTACGAATCAATTTGAAAGGTAAATTAGTAATTTATAAAAAGTTTTATTTGGGGGTTTTGTTTTTAATATAATTAATGTGTTTTTCCTGGTAAAATCCAGGTAGTAGTGTTACTTGTCTAGAATTACAAGTTTGCCTGTTGTTAGTATCCTGCATAAAGCGCAATTAGCAAGAGTTTTGGTATCGCTCCTCAAGTGCAGGGTTACCTTGTAAATATAAAAGCTATTGTTAGACCTTACAGCCCAACAGTTGTGTTTTAGGCCTACAATTCTCTAGTCAGTATACCTACACTGCAGCAAACACCCTGTCTCTGCTTTTACAATGCCAAAGTGACTTGTTTAGTACTATGTTTTAATTCATTCAGTAAAGTAAAATTCAACTAGTTATACATTTACTTAGTGTCTTTTCTTGTACTATTCTAATTATTCACTTAGTATGCATGGACTCATATAGTAAGTCAGGCTTTAGGACACAGAGTGGTTCAAACTCCTATGCACTATGCATGTGGTGTACTGTAACCACTTTCACATTTGTATTTAAAGTATGCAATTTCTCGGTCAGTGTTTATGTAGAATGTGTTTGCATGGTACTAGAAAAGTATAATTTATAAGACTAGTAATATACTTTTATTTATTTCTATTTTCTACAGATATTGTTTATCATCATTAAAATAAAGTTATCATGCCTGAAAAAGGTCGGAAAAGAAAAATAGAGCTAAAGGATATTTACTTGAAGAAAACTCAACAAGTATTGGATGATCAACATAATGTGGCCAAAAAGAGGAAATCTTCTGGTAAGATTACTAAGAATTTTATTGAAAATATTTTTAGACGGAAAAATAATGTTCAAAAATTTGAAAGCAGTGATGACGCTTCAACGACAAAAAAAATAGGAATAATAGGAAAGGAAAAAAGCATATGTAGAATCAAAAAAATCGTCTTTTGGTAAAAGAAGAGAACATCAGTATAAAGAGATTCGAAAGAAAATATTTTGTAATAGAGTAGCACATAATTTGCTGAAAGATTTGAAGAAGTATAAAAAGAGATCACTATTTAAAAAAAAGATTAAGCATATTGGATCCATTGTTGAAAAGGCTTTTGAAGTAAAAAGAAAACGATTTATTTTAGTGTTAAATAGAATTTGTTCACTAGATAAACCTATCCATTCAATGAAGGCCAAAAGTAAGAGGAAAAGAGTAATTAAAAGAACTCATTTTTGTGATTTTTTTTAGGGTGAATGGAACACAGTTCAAGTTCAGAGCCTTTTTTTTAATGAAGAGAGTTATTTTCAGACCAATGATTTGTTGCATGCAGTTGATACTAGTGATCGAGCTTATGAGATTAGAAATGGTTGTCCAATTGACAAAGAAAAATTGATTCCCAGAAATGCAGAAGAACTGTTAGCTGACGAAGTTCTAGGCAGACGTGCTAAAGCCCCAGTGTACACGTGGGATTGCAGTAGTATATGCAGTGTATAACAAGAATCTATTGATCTTTTACGTAATTTCCTACGAGAATATAGTTAAAAAAAAGTGTTAAACAAAACATTATGATGTTTCAAGGACTAGACCCTTGCAGAGTGAGAAATAATACTGGTTTGAAAGGTCACTCTCTGGCTTGTCTTTCTAGAAAAGTACGTCAAAGTGTTTTTCATCATTTTTAGGATGTTGGTAGTACATCATACTCAAATGCGGAAGTTAGTCAGAAGATTGTATTATGCAAAAAGTCCAGCACTAAAGTTAAATTAGTTGAACAGTGCTCTTTTGTGTGGGTCAGTTTCAGATGTGAAGAAGATTTGGGATGATATTGAGATTTGGTACTTTGGTCCTGAACAAGAGAGTGAAGAAACCCTGACATTAATAGAAGAAAATGTTGAAGAGAATGTTGAACATAGTTTTACCAAAACATTTGAAGGTGAAATTACAAAGTTTAAGGTGATTTCAGGTGAAAGGCCAACTTACTCTCGTATTTGTTGCCGGCGATCTCACTATAAAAATCAGACTATATATATATATATATTATGTATTTAAAAAGTGAAAGAGAAAATATTGATATGTGGGAGGAGTTTGAAACTTCATTGTTGGTAGAGAATTGTTTTGATTTGAATTCTGATCAGCGTATTTGTAAATATTGTTATAACAAATTAGATGAGAATAAAATGCCTGCTAGAGCTGTCCATAATATTCTAGAGTTGGTTGCTATTCCTCCATATTTGATAGATTTAAATACCTATGAGTCTATTCTCATTCAATGTGTGCACCCGTTTCAGGCTATTGTTCGTATGGAGCCTACAACAGGAAAATTGCCTCCTTCAGATTTACAGAGAGGATTAAAAGGAAGAGTTGTATATTTACCATTAGATTTAAAGAAAATGTTGAAACTATTGGTGTAGAGTGTGTAGAAAATGAACCACTAGTGATTCTAGTTAATTGCATTCCTACTAAGAGTAGGAAAATCTGGCAGGAGTTAGTGGATGTTAGGAAAGTGCAGAAGGCGACTTTGTATTTAATAAAAAACAATGAGTACTATAAAAATGTGTATATCGGAAAAGAAGAAATAGTTTTAGCAGAAGATACTGAAATGTCAAGTGGCCAAATTGAAAAGGTGGTTATGTCAAGAAGTGAACAAATCTATGAACATTACAGTGTACATCCACTTCATTCAAAAGAAGTGATGGGGAACACTATTGAGTTGTTTCAAATGAAAAAAACAATGGGAAGTCCAATGAGTGTATGGGAAGAGAGCTTGGAAGCTCGTTGTTTTCCTCGGTTGTTTCCAACAGAAAAAGAAGGACGATATGATGAAAGACCTGTGCAAATTCCTGCATCTGAATATCGGACAACAAGATTATATGCAGAAGATCCTAGATTTAGACAATGTATCCCTAATTTATTTCATCTTTTGTTTGAAAGTGACTTTTCTGGACTTTCATATGCAGTCAATCACAAAGTGAAAACAGGGCTACATATGCAAAATGTTTCTGCAAAGGATTTTATGGATAAAGAGCACCAGAGGGATGATCATTTAGAATCTCAGCTGATTAATCTAATGGCATGTCAGCGTGGCACTAATGAATATTGGTTCCATCGTCATGGAGAACTGAAATGTATGCTACAGAACTTAGGAACTCCTACATGGTTCCTTACCCTAAGCTGTGCTGGGTACGCTTGGGATGATTTACTTGAATTTCTTCGAGAGGCAAATTCCAATATAAAAAATATTGAATACAAACACCTGGAGAATTGTGCTCTTTGGATCCTGGTAATGTATGCAGGAATTTTAATAGATTTGAAGCTATGATGTCTTTTATATGCAATAAGAAAAATCCTCCTCTTGTAGAAGTTGTGGATTTCTTTTGAAGAAAGGAGTATCAAGCAAGAGGTGCTCTTCCTATACATATGCTATTATGGATGAAGGATGCCCCAAAATTCAGAACAGATTCAGATGACACTGTTTTATCTTTTATTGAAGAATATGCTACATGTGCTGTACCCAAAAGTACAGAAGGAAACAATTTAAGACAACAAGTCTTATGATTCCTAAGTCAATGATGTGGAAAATACTGCGGATGAAAATGTCTAAAGATAAGTTCTATACCAAATGTCGTTTTTCATTTCCACGTTCGGTAATATCCAAAGGAAGAGGGAATAGTTTTATGTCAGCTATGTGACATGTCATCACAAGAAAGTCTCCAAAAAATACCTACAATTTAAGAAGAAGCAAAGAGTCAAAATACATAAATGACTACAATCCAGTTATTCTGTCCATGTGGAATGCCAACATGAATATTCAATATGTTGCAGACAATTCCATTGCAGTTGCTCAATATTTAACGTCCTATATTACAAAATCAGAAAAGATGGAATTGAAAGAAATGTGGGAAGAGATTTCTCACGAAAGGGGTTTATGTAAGAAATTATTCAGTTTCAGTTTGAAGATGTTATCCCATTGAGAAATGGGAGCATATGAATGCTCAGATCAGTTACCATCTACAAGTCTATACTCCAAATCTAGAAGAATCATTTGGGTGAGTCTATGTTTTGCTGCAATGCAGAATCGGGTACTGAAATCTGTGGAAGAAATTGAATATTTAGCAGAAAAAGATCCCAAAAGTACAGATATTTTGCCAATGAATAAGTTGGACACATATTACCCAATATAACCCAAACAGAAGTCATCATCTTGAGAACATATGTCTATATGAAGTGCTGCAAAACTACACTTTTAAACGGAATACTACTGAGAGCATCAATGATGAAAAATATGGAGAGATTGGATCAGAAGGACGTTTGGTAAAACAATTGAAAGGAAATTTGATTAATCACATGAAGCGGAGTTGTGACACTGCTGATAAAAGGGAATTTTTCTATTTAGCTCGTTTGCAACTGTTTAAATTGTGGCGTTCAGAATTGGAATTCCTTGGAGATTTTCAGAGCTTTGAGGATTCCTTCAATGCTTGTAAAAATAACATACAATGTACTGCTTTTACAAATTATGTGAAAATGTTGAACGATAAAATTGATCAAGAAGCTACTATTGCAGCTGAGATTGCTAGACACAGTTCTCAAGACAGTCAAAGTTCTGCTGCGCTGAGTCAAGATCCACTAGGACAACCAATTGTTGAAAATGAAGCAGCAATTGCCATGAATGAGGTGGAAACAGTAATGCATCAAGCTCAAGAAGATATAACAGACTTACCAAACTTGGAAGAACAACTAAATGTTTAACAGAAAGAAATTTATCAGCAAGTGAGACAACAGTTTGACCATGGATTTCTTCATGAAAAGAAAAAATGTACATCTTTTCAACCTATCCGAATGTATGTGAGTGGAAAAGCTGGAACAGGAAAAAGTTTCTTAATTAAAGTAATCACCACTTATCTACAGAAAACAACTAAGTCACATTTGGCTTGTGTTGTAACTGCTCCAACAGGGTTAGCAGCACACAACGTTAAACGAAATTACATTATATCGTTTATTGATGCTACCTGTGGAGCATGAAAAAAATTGGAATTTCACAAGTTATCTGGAGAAGCTTCTTGTGAAGTTTCAAGAGTGCTGAAGAAAATTAAACTTATTGATGAGGTAAGCATGGTCTCAAACTTAATGCTTGCTTTTGTGCATTCAAGAATGCAGCACATTCTTGAAACTGAGTATGACTTGTTATTTGGAGGAAAGCATGTCATAGTTTTTGGAGATTTTTTGCAACTTACTCCCGTAAAAGGACAACCAGTATTTAAAACACTTGCGCATGAAGACACCAGAAAGTCTCTGGGTTGTGTTGGAAATGTGAACATTTGGTCTTATTTTGAAAACAAGGAACCAATTACAATTATGCGACAGGCAAATGATGTTGATTATGGAACTATTCTTCAAGATATAAGAATTGGTGTACTAACAGAATATGGTAGAGAAGCTTTGCAGAGTCGATTACTTTCCAATTTGTTTCCAAATGAAAATGTAGTTCCTGAGAAAATATATATGAAAATTGCAGAAAACAAATCTGTAATCTGCTTAATGCCAACTCTGCATGAGTATTCTATATTTAACAAACAACTTTTGATTCTGGAAATGAAGAAATAATAAAAATGGAAGCCATTGATAAAATTGAGCATGTAGGAATCAGTATTAATTTGACAGAAAAGTTGAAAACAAAATTGGATTCTTTAGAAAAATAATATCTAAAACTGCTGGTTTAGAAAAGAATTTATATGTATGTAGAAACTGTTGGATAATTTTAAGGCGTAATTTGGATGTAGAAAAAGGTTTAGTCAATGGAGCAATGGGCAAAGTTGTGGAATAAAGATGGTATTGAATTTTTAAAAATAAAATTTGATCAGATTGAAGAAGTGAAACAAATTGGTCATTGTTCAGTTCGTTTTTTGCTTGTTAAAGATTTATATGTCCGTAGAAAACAGTTTCCAGTTTCTCTGGCTCATGCAGTGACTATTTATAAATCTCAAGGTTTAAGTGTAGACAGTGCTTTGGTGAACATTGGAAGTACTGTGTTTAAAGAGGGTATGGCAATTGTTGCTTTGTCACGAGTCAGAACATTATCTGTTTATTTTTTATTGATTTTGAAGAGATTGTTGGTTATTAGTTTGGAAATAGTTCAGGTGTCAACTGCTATGCTAATGTAGTGGTCAATGTTGTTTTTTTTCTTGAAGGTTTGAAACAGCAAATTACAGAGAATCGGTAAGAAAGATTTTGTTCTTTGTTGCGTGCCGTTTATGAAAAATTAAGAACTGATAAAAGTAAAATACAAAGTGTTTGTGATATTCGTAATCTTTTGGATGTATGTTCTGGTTCTACTCAATTTACGCATAATATCCAACAAGGAATTTCTAATGTATATGCTAACCATATTGGAAAATGAAGGTATAGAAATTGAAAACCTTTTTGGCCTTTGTTATAAATGGGAACATTATTGTGAAAATTGTATGTATACATGTAGCACTAACATAGACACTGAAAGATTTATATATTTGACATCGTCAGACTGTAAATCAGTGTCTTTCAATAAACTAGTTAAAACAGCGAATCAGAACATGGAGTGCAGCCAATGCAAATCGGAAATGTTATCAACATTATTTATACAAAGATATGGACAATATATAATTTTAATGATGCAACGTTGTACAGCTGATAGAAGAAAAATAGAAACTTTAATAAAACATTTTGAAGCAAGTCAACTATCAATATCAGGAAGGACTTTTGTAGCAGTAGCAATAACTTTCCATGAAGGTCCTTCCACAACATCAGGACATTACACTGCCTATCTAAAATGCGAAAAAGGTTGGACACTTTGTAAGAATGCTCAGTTGGTTTTTAAACAACATTTGCCAAGTGAATTACCTAATTCCTACCTAATATTTTTAAAACCAAAGTTTTAGGAACAATATTTGGCTCTGAGGAATTTATTTATATGTATTAATACGATTACAGTTGCGAAATTTCAATATAACGGATTTCAAGACTACCATTTGGTCTTAAGGAAAGGTGTTTATTTGAATTACAGACTTTTTCTTGCACATTGTCTTGGCGTATAGTTTTAAGCAACAGCATTTATAGTATTTATAAATGTAAGTTATAAAATGTTCTTACCAGTAAGCATTTTATATATGTGTGATTTGTATTTTATGGTGTTTTATTCGGGATGGATTATTTATTTTTTTAAATCTTATTGATTGTTTTTTCTTTGCCCGCTGTTATGTGATGAGTACGAACAAAATCACTGTTTTTAGTGAAATTCAATATATTATGAGAACAGCAAAAAGGCAAAGAAAATTATTCTGTTTTCTAAAAAGTATAATACTGTGTATTATAACTGTATTTTTTCTTCTCTTTTACAGATTCCAATTCTAAACTATTAAATGTATTCAATAATTTTTTTTTAACTTGAAAAAAATGTCTATCCTTTTTTATTTATATTATCATGCAGGTAAGTTTAACTGAGTATTAAAATGCACAAAAACCTGTGTTTGCACACAAGTGAAGAAAATAGAGAAGGACAGAGTAGATATATGTGGAAAGATGCTCTGTGGGTGTTTTTAGTTACAGGATAAAGTTAACATGAACACTGAGGAGCAGATTTTGAAAAAGGTGCCGCAGTGTGGTACCACAAGCCCTTTGGCTGCAGCACACTGCGGCACTTTCAGAGCACAGGAATGCAAAATATCTACAATGACACTGTAACGGGCGCACCAGAGGGAGCCCACAACACTGATAATTCCCCATGAGGACTACGTGTCCCAGGAGACCTGCGCCCTCTCACCTGAGGCTTATTAACATTACTGGACTTAAAACCTCTCGCCGCACCCGCTTCGCGGGTGCCGCATCGTCGTGAGGTTTTCCAGTGGGCTGCTGCTAATTCTGCTCACCGCATAATAGCCCTGACACAGTGAGGAACAAGTTGGACACTGTAACAGGCGCACCAGAGGGAGCCCTCAATGCCGGTAATTCCCCGTGAGGACTACGTGTCCCAGGAGACCTGCGCCCTCTCACCTGAGGCCCATTAGACCACTCCTACTACTCTATAAAATCGATTGCAACAACCGCTTCGCAGGAGCGAGCGGGAGCGTGCCGGGAGAATCCCGGGACAAGGGCGGGGCTGTCTGCGGCCGTCTCAGGCTGGAGGAGGCCGGGCTGGGCCACCCCCTTACATCTGTTGTACTGAGCCTTGGATTTTACAGGTGAACGGGACTATCATTATAGCTTGATTTATCCTGCTTGTTATTGGGTTAGATTCGCCCGACTTGTATAATATTTCCATCAATAATAATGTCCCAACCACCAGGGAAAGGGAGAAAGATAGCGCAAAGTATAACAGGGGTAGTGTGACAGGGACATTGGACAATTTTATTACTAGAGCAGCAGCAGTGTCGGCGCGCGATATAGCTCTCACAGAAAAACGGTTATCCCTTGAACTTCTGGGCACAAAACGGTCCTCTTTGGGCAATATTAAAAATGCCGCAACACCTGAAAGATCGAGCCCAACGAGACTAAGCAGGTTCAGATGGGTGTAATCTTGTTAATTCTGTGAACATATCAGTGGATAGTATTTCATCCTCTGAAGAACACCGACCCATTGTATTAACCACCAAGACAGTACCTGTTGTGGTCGATAGTCCCATGCCCTACTCAAACTGCGAAGAGGAAAAGAGACGGTGGCTGTCAAACGGGTAGAAGATCGAAGGTCCCTAAAACGTCAAAAATACCAGTAAAACCACTTCCCCCCAAATTATTTTTTTTTAATAACAGACCCACTACACCAGCACAGTATTGCCAAACATAACATCTAATGCTATTTCACATTTTTCTGCAGATGTCATATCTGGATCTAGCGATAGAGGAGGATTAATACCCTAAATAGAACATTTGTTTAAATCCTTTATGCTCCCACTCATAGAGAGACTAAAGGTTATTAATCAGAATTTAGAGAAGTTGCAAACAGGCAACCTTGGAAAATACACAAAAACTAGAAAGTGTTTCAGCTAGTTTACAAAAGGGGGGCATACAGTCTTCAAATACACCTTTTTCATCATGCCTGGCCCTAAACTTTCTTGACGATGAGCAAAGGACCACACTTGTTAAGGAACATGGGTTAAAAAAAGGAAGAGTTAATACATCAGGGGTTACTGGCAACACATACACGGTAGGAGTGGCCACTAAGCATCATCCAGACAACATCTCAGCAGCCATTCCAACCAGAAGTATAGGTAACCCCAATGAAGTATCCAGAAATGTGCCTAAACCTCCGGTCATTGATTTACCCCCGAAATCCACACCGCTGGTGCTGGTCCTGGGAAACGTTCCATCCCTTCCCGAAGGCACCAAAGAGGATTTTTATCAACTTAAAAATAAGGTCACCCATTGGTTGCACTGTAACACCGGGGAGGGGTATCTGGCCATGCATGACATCATTATGGTTCGCCATGTGTCTTGGATAGGCAGCTCATGTAAATCAAGAAACGGCGATTGCATAGTGGTAAACTTTAACAATCCAACCACAGCGGAAAGGATCCTTAGAGACGTGGTGAGGGGGGGGGGGGTAACCAGGGGGCTGGGGATAGAGATACTTCCCCTAGGCTTTTTTTTATAGGGCAACTATACATACATCTTCAACCCAACATCAGTACTGGGGGCTATCACGATAGGATACCACACTCCAGGGGACAACAGAGAATGGGGCTACCATTGTTAATATCATCAGGGGTGCCTTCTTGTGGAGGTTACGGGCTCCCCTCGCCATTTGAGGCTCCAAATTGCTTTGCAGCCCTTTCAGGTCTCAATGAATGCGATTGACTATGTGGAGACCACATAACCCACAAACTCCATACTACAAATACCGCATTTAACTGTACCTGCCCGTTAACCAACATAGCGCCCGAGTTTGTACCCCTAGTGGATACACCGGATGACCTTGTTCATATTCCATCTGGCGGGGTTCAGGAAGATAATTGCCCCGTTATACCCTTGCCCGACTTACTAGGAAAAGTCGTGCAGGGTATTACTGAGACTTACCAGGATCATAACGTCCTTAGTTGGAACATAGCGGGGTTAGCAGGGAAAGTCATAGATCCCTTATGGGTTCAGTTTGCACACAAATTTGCGTTAATTTGCTTACAAGAAACATGGCTGATGAATTGTGATGTCACACTTTAGACAAAAATTGAACAAAATCCAAAAAAATAGATCATTTTTCACCCTTAGAAAAAGATTGTAGCAAAGGCTAAGTGCCCTCCCATTAACTCTAGGAGGTACACGAGGAGGTAGTCAGACAACACTGGTTCAGTGCACAAATTTCACAGAACCTAAATCAACAAGTCTGTCATAAGGCATTAATTTCCAAAATCAATTTTTAAACAGGGACTCCTCCATATGGAAAGTGTCAACGCGGTCGCGTTTCGGCCTTCCAACAAGTCTGGCCTCTTCAGGACAGGGCGATAAACAACCTAGAAATACATATAACACAATAGAAAGTCTCATTTAAAAAGATCTCGTCATATACTCTGTGCCCTCCAGACCCCCCTGCACGATCCATCTCCAGCACCCAATGTGCTCCAAGTGTGAAACCAATAACATTAAAGTGTCCACTTCAAAACTAAAACGCTACAGAAACAAAGGAAGAAAACCATTTTTAGTGGGGTGGAATTATCCTCACCAAATCCCAAGTGGCTTACAAGGGCAGAATAAACTAACCACGACACCCAATCGCCGTTTCTGCAAGGTCGTGGAACGCCACCATAAGCCTCCACCAGGTGAGTAAAAAAACCAAAAGTTTGTGCAGTTCATTACAATGCCAATTGCATGCCAAATCATATGCACCACTGAGGCACGGTTCTTATCACTTACAAGCAAACTCAATCCGGCAGCAGCTGGTAACCAATCACTAAAGGTGCATCCACTGTTTCTGTAAAACAATATGTATAAGCTGATAAGCGCTTAAGTGGTTACTACTAAACCGAAATATCTTATTCTGACAATACGCTGCAGTTCCTAATGTGCAAACACATAGTACATGCTCAGAGTCTCCTACCTTATAACCACCTGGTTAAGCTGCATTTGCATTCGCATCTGGATCCGTCTTTCCTCTCTATTGTATACTTTACAAATGTCACTACAAACAAAACAATAATCAAAATCATCCCTATAAGTGCGAGTCTCAATTATATATCGGGGAAAAACAACAGAATCACAGGTAAGTATAATCCTAATAACAAGCGTCACCGCGCTTGGTTACCTCTTCTACAGTTGGGTCCTATCATACAACCACGCACGGGGCTGCCATCATGCTCAGAATAAACTCAGCTACCGCACGCCAGTACTTCCTCTGTATGGAGCTAAGAACGTAACGCCCCATGTGACCACAGCATTGTGGCATAGATGTAGAAATCGGACTACGCTTTTAGTGAAACTCCTCAAGTCATTAATAGGGAAACGTTGTTTGCCGTTATCGGAGACCTCTCTAGCATTCCTACTCACTAGACCCCAGTGAAAGACATGAATCCTAAATAATATACTGTAACATAAATTATATATTAACGAGGTTAATCAAGAACCACCAATGTAAGGAGCCAGGGAGAACACGGAAATGGATCGGGAGGAGACTACAAGTTGGGCACAGAGACAGACTACTAATCCCCACAATTCACAGATTGTGTACACATACAATAAATGTTCCCAAAACATATTGTGTGTCCATAATTGTGCAGCAGCACGTGTAACAATCAGTAATGTACATACAATAACATTATCTAATAGGACATAAATACATTATATATACATATAATCACATATTACTAAAAAATCAACAAATGGTTATAAATCACAAAGAAATCACAATAGAAACATTCAGAATCGTCGCAGCAAATCACATCACAGTCTTATCATAAGTTTATTAAAGCCCACATTTCGTCACGGTCATTCAAGCCTCCTCTCGCAGTTTCATATTTTTCAATCATTCTGGCTTCTAATCTATTTAGGGTTGCCTGCATCATCATTGTACTTTGGGCTCTTACTATCATTAAAACCGACCAACTGATTTCGTTTTCATTGTCCCTCCTCAATGTAAGGTTGCACCAATGGGGCTCCCAAATTACGGCACCTAATTCTAGATTGATGCTGGACAACTCTCATTTTTACGTTCTGAGTAGTTTGCCCTATGTAAGTTTTCCCGCACGGGCAAGAGATGCAATACACCACATTTTTGGAGTTACAATTCGAGAAACTCAATTGTATGTGTTTTTTACCATTGATCGTCACATGTTTGGTATTATTAGTGAGGGGACAAACCACACAACCGTTACATCTATGGTGTCCCACCACCGGAGGTAGTTTCAGCATACTTCTTAGATTTCCCCTTTCTGGTGTAGTTCTAA
The DNA here is from genome assembly GCF_964263255.1 of Lissotriton vulgaris. Lineage (NCBI taxonomy): Eukaryota > Metazoa > Chordata > Amphibia > Caudata > Salamandridae > Lissotriton > Lissotriton vulgaris. The sequence goes on along the minus strand of NW_028247210.1, from coordinate 117,191 downwards.
CTGCCTTGACCAAATGTTGGCGAATATTTTTGCCCTTTCGAAAAGCAAATAATGGTTTAGGGATATCGAATTGCTGTATTAGACGCCAGTTTCTCAGAATAATTTGCTTGATCTTATTAGCCTTAGGCCCATAGGTGAGAACACAAGTCATTTTTTCAGTTTTCTGTTTTTCCTTTGGTGTCAGTAGTGTCTCACGAGGCGTGAACCAGGCCCTCTTGAGTGGTGTTTTCACCAATTTCTTGGGGTATCCTCTATTCACCAATTTTATTTGCAATTTTTCAGCGTTAACAAAATAGTCACATTTATTTGTGCAGTTTCGACGGATCCTAAGAAATTGCCCATAGGGCAAAATGGAGGAGAGTGTTCCGATCCGTAGGCTTGGAGTAGAGGCTGACCTCAAGTATCCCTTCCTTATGCGTCACATTTAAATCCAGAAAAGTAATTCTTGAATGACTGTGGGACATGGTAAATTTCAAGTCGACAGATCTATTATTGAGCCAATCATGGAAGGAACCTAGTTGCTCTACACTCCCACCAGATATCGTTGATAAATCGACTCCATTTTGTAATGTGTGATCTAAAGGGTGTTGTCTCCTGGAAAATGTAATTTCTTTCAAACATGTCCATCACTTAATTAGCAATTTCCGGATCAAAACAACAGCCCATGGCTACTCCTTTGATTTGTAAAAACAAATCCTTTTTACACGCAAAAAAACTATTTTTCAAACATTTTGGCCAAGGATGAAATAAAGCTCGAGGCTTCCTCCTGAGGGATATTAGTATATAAACTTTCAATATCGAAAGTGACCAACACCTGATGATCACCTTTGAATATCGAACCCTCTATTTTGGCAATAAAATCCATGGAGTCTCTGATGTATGCCTCTGTCTGCGGTGTGAATGGTTTTAAAAGAAGACATCAATGTACTTCGCAAGTGGCTCCAACAAGGAACCACATGCGGCAATGATAGGACGACCTGGCGGGTGATTATGATCCTTATGAACTTTAGGGAGGACATATATGTTGGGAATCTTAGGTGTGTTTGAGTTAAGAAAGGCGTGTTCTTTATCACGTATATACCCCTCATCTAAAGCTAGTGTGGTAATCTGCAAAATGTGGGCTTTTAATCTCTCTGTAGGGTCCTCCTTAATAGGGCGGTAATGGTCTATGTTATGCAATTGTCTCAGGATCTCCTTCTCATATTCATTAACATCCCACAGGACAATCCCTCCCCCTTTATCCGCAGGTTTAATCACGGTGAGCGGGTTGTTGGCTAAGTCTTTAAGTGCTACCATTTCTAATTTAGAAAAATTCGACTTGAAGTGAACTTTTTTACGATTAAACTCATCTACTTCTTTCAATATTTGTTCTTCAAATATTCGGATCTCGTCTGGCATTGTGGCACTATCTGGACAAAATAAAGAGTTCTTGTGGAGCCCACTAGTATTTATTTCTGAGGTCTCGTCTTTATCAGCAAAAAATATTTTCAGTCCGATCTTACGAAGAAATTGTAAAACCGCAGTCTTAATATTCACAGGGTCCTGCGGGGTCAAAGGAACATAGGATAGGCCTTTATGCAGCACTCTTTTCTCCATTTTCGTTAGGGTATGTTTTGAGAGGTTATAAATTGGAATCAGTTCATTACCGCTGATATCTGTTTCATACTGTGTACCGCCTATCTGTTGTATGTGCGGTGCCTTGTTCAGAATATTCCCTGGTCTGTTGGTGGTGGTGGTGGTGCTTGCCTCCATCCTCCCCTGAATCCCCTTTCCCCCCCGCCCTCTGCCTAAAAAAGGAGCGGTTCTAGGGTATTGGAAGTATGTGGGATATGGCTGGTAATGTTGATACTGGCCGGAAGGTCCTTGGTCCGAGTCAGATGAAGACTCAGAGAACGTAATAAAGTTCCTTCTTGATCTCCCTCTGTACTGTAGGTTCAGTGTGCTAGGATTATTATTCATAAAGAAATCGTCCTTCAGATAGGGATAAATGTTTTCAAAATTAAAATACTTAATATCCCTAGTCACCTTAGTTGTTTTCAAATTCACTGTGTGGGTTTTAAAATCACAGATGGTTTTTTCAATTGTTTCTAACAAAGCCTTAGCGTCAGTTATATTTGCGTCCGCCCCAATCTCTTCCTCCAATTTCTTTATTTCCTTCAGCTCTTCGTCACTAATCCTTAGTGCTGTTTGGATGGATAATACTATCCAATCACATGAACACTAGTCCCTACCCCACTAAAATCCAGTAGGTAAGGCTTATCATTAACAAAAATGACTGGGATGTTTTTAACCTGGAATCCTACAGGAATTGTGTTACTCTTAAGATGGTCTAACAATACTTGCGCATGCAGTTGTGTCCTGGTGTTTTTTTACGCAACTGAACAAGGCATTCACTTTTATCTGAGCTGTGTTTCCCAGATATACCCTGATCTCCACCTAACAAGGATGGAATCTGTAATAATCGATTGATGTCTTCTTCAGAATACTGTACCATATGTGGTTCATTCATATCCGGACAGTGATGGAAAATGCTGCACACGCTACTTTCACAACTCACCTTAAATGTATCATTCATACATACCCCCAGATTCAGTGATGAACAATTACATTGACTTCGATGTCGTATATCCACATAAAATACTATCATCCACACTATATATACAACCCTCACACTTAAAAAAGTGTAAAACAATTATGTAAGCCAAAAAGCAAGAACGGGGTTTACTCAAATTACCCTCGTTTACCTGGGTAAATACAAATTCAAAAAACACAATGATGGAAAAAGGAGGAACAGATTCTGCGCTAATCTCAAAATTCGGAGGATAATAACATCATCTCAGATATCCAGTATGGGTTCCGCCCAGGACACTCTACTATGGCCCAGTGTTTAAACCTCTATTCCATCATAGGGAAGTACACCATGGCTCGCTCTGGTTCCGTCTACATGGCTTTCATGGACCTCTCATCCGGCTTTGATTGTGTTAAACAGGGAAGGCTGTGGTGGACCATGGAGGCCATGGGGGTTGAGCGCGCCCTAGTTGAATTCTTGAGGGACCTTCACAGAGACACTAAGGCCAATATTAGATATTCCAATGACCTGAAGGTATCTAGGAACTTTGATATCAAAAGGGTGGTCAGGCAGGGGTGCATACTAGCCCCCTTCCTTTTTAATTTATACATTAATGATTTGGAAGGTTCCTTGCTAGAAACCGGGGCCGATTTTCCGTATGTGGGTAAGCGAGGACTGCCCGTCTTGCTTTATGCGGACAACTCAGTCCTCTTGGCACGAAGTCCCAAAGGGCTCCAAACCCTACTTGATGCTTTTCACGGTTTTATGGACACGCGCGACCTGTCCATAAATAACACTAAATATTACGTGATGCACGTAGGGCCACGTCCTAAAAGAGAGCATTCCTTTGTGGTGAACGGAGTGAGGGTGCCGAACTGCGTAACATTCTCCTATTTGGGTGTCCTGCTAGATCATCGGCTTAACTGGGCTGCTCTTTTAAACAAAAAAAAGGGTCAGGTAACCAGGGTAAATGCGGCACTTTTTGGCTTTGCTGCCAAAATGGGTAATCGACCAGTGGCAGCGATGCTAAAAATCTTTCGGGCAAAGTGTATATCCATAGCAAGCTATGGTAGCAATCTATGGGGATATTGTGGCCTTGAGGCTCTTCAGTTGACAGAAAACAACTTCCTAAAACAACTACTGAGCGTCCCAAAGGGGACAGCGAATCTGTCTGTCCATGAAGAAACCGGCATGCCCTATTTAAGTGATATTTTGGCCTTACATCCGCTTACTTTTTGGTTGCAATGCTGGCTTAACAAGCACTTAAACCTTACCCATAATATCCTTAGAGAGGTCCTGAGTCTTGACTATATGATAAATATCCCCTGGTTCAAATATTTAAAAACCTGTTTTTATGAGTTGGGACGCTTGGACTTGTTTCTAAATCCTGAAGGTATTAATAGATTGGACATTGCGCTCGTAAAGCATTCCTTCACACAAATTATGAAAATGGGAAGAGAAGAAAAAGAACTGTTGAAACCTAGTGTGAGGACACATTTGATACTCACAACCACCCTAGACATAGAGCCGTATCTAGTGATTTCTATTAATCAGGTTTAGATTCAACCTTTTTCAATTCTTATTGGCAGTTCCAAGGGGCAGTCATAAAGGGAGCGTGTTGGCATTCTGTGGCTGCGACTCTAAGTCTCCACAGGACTTGCTTCACTTTATGTTTTTCTGTAAATATTATGAAATGCCCAGTACTATCTACCTGAAATCTTTGTTAAAAAAGTCAAATTTTGTGCAAGTAGGTCCCGCTCTGTTTTATTTGCAACTGCTCAAACCTGACTGTATCTCATTTGTGGCCGGTTTCCTTAAATGTGCAATGAACTACAGAAAATGTTTGGATGTTTAAAATGATTGTGTTTTAACAGTTTTTATTAATGGTCATCTTAGCTTCCTCCCCTATTCGTATTACTACCGCCTCTAAATTGTTTTTATCTCTGTTAAATACTGTATTTAATTTATTGTTTCTAAATCATTGAATGTGCTGTATTTTAAAGTGTTACTTTTATGGTGTCTATGAAAGAATGCCAAATAAAGTATTTGAACTGAACTGAACTGTTGAATTCCTGTGCTCTCCCCTGCGCTGGCGCAGAAACAGCTGCCAAGCGTCGGTGCAGGCACCTTTGCACCATGAAGCAAGGATGCCTGTGCCATAAGTAAATTGTTTTTGTCAAGGAAGGAGCAACTTACTGCACAAAAACAATCACTTTTTCCTCTTTCAATCAATGCGTGCTATAGAATACAGCACATATTGAAAGAGGAAAAAAACGAGGAGATGAAAACATTTCTTCTTGTTGCGCCTCTCTATGCCACCTCTAGGGTGGAGTAGCATTCAGACACATCTCCAGTGTAGTGTAGTTCCTGTATTCCCAATAGGCTCTGCGCATTGGAATAATATATCCTATAGATGTGACGTAGGACTTATGTCTACTAGGTCTCTATCGAATATATTAGACTTAATTGTGAGTGCCAGCTAGCTCAGAGGTCACTAGAAACTTATGGTCAGGGATGCCCGCCACCCCTTCCACCACCAATCCCAATGGTAGGAGACAGACACAGTTTGAACTTTCGGAAGGCAGGGGGGCCTCACGACCCCCCCGGCCGTATTTATTAAAATATGAAACAAAATTTAGAACTTTAAATTAAAACGTTTCATGTATCATGTACAAAATTCAACTTTCATTACACTTGATGACAGGTATCCAGGCTAACCTTAACAAATCTCTAATACAAAGATTTTCCTAACCGAGTCTAACATCATGACATAATGCATTGCATACAAATTTTGTACATCCTATCGTTAGGGGCCAACGGCAAGGTCTTAACCGGTGTCAGATCCCTATTACCAAATTCCCGCCCTAACGTGTGAGTGGCGCATGCGCAGAGGGCTTTACCCTCGTAGCCAACTGTAACTTCCCTTGTCATGGGGGCCCCCTTTCACTCGGCGCCATGTTAAGGTCGTCCGAGTTCCCGTGCGGGGTATCCGTAAGAAGGACAGCGTGGACTCCCCCCCTTTCCCCGCACTCTCTTCTGCCGGAGCGGCTATCCGGCCCCTGGGAAATTCGTGAGAGGGGCATATAGCCGTCTCCCCCTGGGAGGGGTCTATGGCCGTCTCCCCCTGGGCAACCCATCCGTAATGGGTGCCGCCCCCCCGTGGGAGGGGCCAATGGCTGCATCCCCCCAGGCGCTCCCATCCATAATGGGTGGCGCCCCCACTAGGGACCTTGAAATCACTGCTCACCGATCATGACCTTACCGCCACAGGCCAGATAGTTGACCGACTATCTGGCCCCCCCACACCTCCTATAGGTCATGTCTCCTCAATCCCACTAGCCAAGCTATCATGTCCCCTATCAGTAAGTCATTCCCCACCCTTGATAGGTGTACCCCATCGTCTGAATAACAGTGGTCCCCCCCAGATGCACCCATGAGGTATGCTTTAAAGATGAGCAGAGCGAAACAATTTCTCCATTTTATTGTTGACCCTCCTTACTGAATGGTTCAACCCTGTCGTGGACAACCCACCCCTCCACACCCTCCTCAGAATCATGTGGGACCAAGCTATTGTGCACCCCGGGAGCGTCTTTGCTAACCAACTAACTGCTGAAAGTATGTGCTCGATTAAAGCTCGTCTTCCCAACCTTACCAAGTCATTGCCCCCAACGTGCACTATGACTACTGATGGCGGTGACCTGTGCCGCCCTAACAATTCTTCCACAAAACTTTGCAGTCGGTCAATACATAGACCGCCCTTCCCATGGAAGGACACCCTGAAACGATATTCCTCAGATGTGTGGATCGCATCACCTGTCTTGAATATGTCCGCGGAACACCTCACGTATGAGTGGCCCACGACCCAGACCACTCGCCTTCCATTCCTTGTTCCTGAAGTGGTGGTTAGCTGATACTGGGCCGGTCCCAATTTCCGCCCTGCGTCACAGGCTCGTGAAACTGTAATCCAAACAAAAGACAACAAGCGTGAGTGCACTTCTTCAGTAACTTACAACATGTGCAGCCGCACGTACCGTTTGAAACAACTCGACGACCAGCGGCCTAATTGTTTAACATTGTCTGGCCGCAGACCCCCAGCCATTGCTTCTGTAGCGGCTCCTATCCTGAATGAATGAGTCCCAAAATCAAGTTCAAGCCCGCAGCTGCAATTGTGATTGCCAGCACCCTCTGGAACTGAAAATTTGTTAACGGGGTGCCATCAGCATGTCGCAGCAAGGCCCCCCCCCCATGTCGTCACCCTTTTTTTTAGGTAGGCCTCAACATGCCTTACTGGACAACAGGGACTACACAGAGTGCGCTGCAAAACAATGCTATTCCCCTGGGCCTCCTGGTCTGTCTTTGACCTGGCTATCGTGATCAGCAGGGAATCCCCCCTCACTTGCATGTGGTCCCTGCGCAGACCCCCATCGATATCCCTTTTGTTGGCAGCCACTAGTTCGCTTACCCGCAGGGCCCCATAGAACGCCAACGCAAATGCTGCCCGGAATAGGACGACCTCACTAGGTGAGGAGCATGTCTGGTGCCTGGTATCCTTTTTGCGACCCTCTAGGCGCCGCCAGCCGCGCAGCGCCTTTCTGACTATAAAGGAATCCGTCGGGTCCCTAATCCCCTGGAGCTAAGCCATAAACGATATGGCGGCCTTATACCGACTGGCGGTTGCCACCGACCGGCCCTCCTCATGAAGTACCACTAAAAATTGGGTAAAGGACCCCTCCTGACCCCATCTATGCTCCCATGCAGGGCCCAAAAAGGTGCAATACAAGCGGAATGCCCTTTCATAAGCTTTTCTTGTCCTGGGCACTAAACTGGCTGCCACGAGGTTTTGTAGTCCTGGGCGCCGATTTGCCATAGTGCTTCGGGAAATGGTGCTGCCACTAGCTCCGCTGAGGGTAAACAATCCCTGAAAGCCTGCATTTTGAAACGAGAGAGTGCATCCGCTGCATTATTCAGTACTCCTGGCACATGTTTTGCTCTGAATTGTACATTTAGTCTCAAGCATTTCAACACAATCTCTTTCAACAACCGCAATATCCACTTGCAGCGTGCTGCCTGGTGGTTAATGCACTCGACTACAGTCATGTTATCAGACCAGAATATCACCGAGCGGTTTCGGAACTCTTCTGGCCAGGCCGACAACGCTACCCAGATGGGGAATAGCTCTAGAAAACCAATGTTGCTCGTCAAACCACTTGTTTCCGACCATGCTGGCCATTTCGGGGCCGACCATCTGTTACCAAGGATCGCGCCAAACCCCACACTGCCCGCAGAGTCAGCCCATAAACCCAATTCTGCTGACGAGGCCGGGGCTTTGCTCCAGACTACTCGGCCGTTGAAATCTGCCGGGAAAGCCAGCCAAATGAGCATGTCCTGGCGAACCTCTGCCGACAGCCTCGTATGATGGTGCCCTTCCTTTAGCCCAACCATGGCCTGGGCAATTGATCGGGAGAAGGGGCGAGCCATCGGTATAACCCTCAATGCAAAGTTAAGCTGACCCACTATGTGCTGTAGTTGGTGCAGTGTCACCTTGTCGTTCCGGAGACATTGCAACAAGGAGGCCCTGAATTTGGCGATCTTCTCCGCCGGCAAACTGAAGCAACCCTCCACGGAGTCTAGTTCGATACCCAGAAACTCCAGGGAGGTAGTCGGACCCACCGTCTTGCCTGGCGCCAATGGTACTCCGAAACCCCGCATGAGCACGCAGAAATCCTGCAATGCCCGTGCACAGTCCCGAGAGCCCGCTGGGCCGAGAAACAGGAAATCATCAAGATAATGCATCACATGTGGGTGCCCTGAGGCCTTTGCGAATACCCACTCCAGAAATGAGCTAAACATTTCAAAATAGGCACACGAAATTGAACAACCCATCGGCATGCACATATCCATGTAGTACTTCCCCTGAAATGCAAAACCCAACAGGTGCTGATCCTGGGGATGCACCGGAAGCAACCTAAATGCGGATTTAATGTCTGATTTTGCTAACAATGCACCGGGGCCTAGGCGGTTCAATATTACCACTGCGCCATCGAATGATGCATAACTCACACTGCAAATGTCTGCATCGATCGCCTCATTAACGGAAGCTCCCCTTGGTGCAGATAAATTATGAATGAGCCTGAATTCTCCCGGCTCCCTCTTGGGAAATACCCCTAATGGGGAACACACAAAATTGGCTGTTGGTGGTTCACCGAACGGTCCCGCAACCCGACCCAAGCGAACCTCTTTTACGATTTTTGTGTCGGCCACCGCCGGGTTGTGCTTAACGGACAGTTGGTTTCTGCATGAGGGGGCCCCCCGAAAATCACCCGCCGGGATCCTGAAGCCATACGAGAAGCCATTTCGCAGGATCCCAGCGGACACATGATCAGGGTATTTGTTCAGCCAGGGAGTCAAAGCCAGAATATCCACGGGCGAATGTTTGGACCTCCGGGGTACCGTGCCAATCCTGTTTGGTACCCCCTTTCCCTCCTGTACTATTGCCTCTGGATCGGCAGCTAGTCTCGGGGTGGGAGGTATTACAACAACCTGCGCAGGCATGCCTGAACCTGCATGTTCCCTGCGGCCTGCTACACGTTCCTTTGTTGAAACCCCAACATACCCCTCGCTTATTCCCATTCCCGCCAGATCTAGACTGAGTATCTCCCCCATAGGTTGGTCAAAAGGGCTGTGGATGCGTCTGCTGAAAGGCCCTGGAGCCGTTTGCACTCGACCCTGATCCACCCGCTGCGCCCGGCAAGAACTGCGCATGCCAAGATACAGTATCCAAACAATCCCAAGTCAATGTTTCATTAAACTCTTTCGCTTTTCTAAATGCCACGTCATACCCTTTCCATTCTTCTCCTCCATACTTCTCATGGAAGCCCGTGATCCTGCTCTGGTAGCAAGCAAGGTCTCCCAACAGTTCTGGTGTTCGCTCACCCATGATTGTTATAAAAATTGAAAAAGCCCTGATCCAGTTCATCATAGACTCTTCTACCCTGAATTCTGCCATTTTTGCCCTCCATACACTGGGGTGCCATAAATCCTTCTGAGTCTTGGCATATTCTAACTCACGATTGTCTGCCAACAATGAAAACATATTGATATATTTGTTTTTCCACACCATTTCTTTAGTTGCCATAGGAACATGTTGCGCCAAGTATTCCCGCCTTGAGGGTACAGCGCCCTCCCCCATTATTGGGAGCGATCTCTTACCAGTCTCTGTTGTACCTCTGGTCATGTCCGTCGACTTATTCCGGTTTTCGACCGCGGCCAAGTTCGCCACCTGTGGAGAAATAGATGGCACGTTTGCTGCCCCAGCGCCCCTTGTCTGCCTGAGCTGCTCGACAATCTGCCTAGCTTCTTCGGCTGGGTCTTCCACAGCCGCGGATCCCCCCGCTTCCTTCTTCAACCGGGGTAAAACCGCTGCCAACTGAAGCGCTAGTTCGGGAGGCATTTGGTCATTATCCAGCGGTGTGATAACCACAGGGATTGGCAATCCCCTATCCGGTGTAGGCACCGGGCTGGACGCTGGTGCTACTGGGACCAGCGGGACCACCATCAGACTGGGGCCTCACTAGGACCCACTTTCCCCTTCCTCTTTTTCCCCTTATCCCCCCCTGGGGTAATGTTTGGCAAAGCAGGCCCCACGATCCTCTTAGGTCACCCTGAGGGCCCTGCTTGGGCCTCCAATTGTTTCCAGAGGGCCGCTAGGCCGCGACCCAGCTGGTCTACTTTACCGAATTTCCTGTCCATCGCCGACACTTGGTTCACTAGTGTGCGCAGCATTCGTTCCATCTCGGAGCTCTTTCCACTCTTCTTACCGGGCATATCTGCATTCTGTTTCGTCTCTGCGACTCTAACTCCAGCTATGCCTTGACGACTGAAATAGAAAAACGATTACACGTTCAAAAACTGCAGCTTGTTCCCTTGAGGGCTCACGAGCGACGAGTGGTGCAGCCCTCAGAGCGCAGGAACAAGAGGACGCCTGCCTGGATTCCCGTGCCTTTTATCTTGCAGCGGGAAGGTGGGGCAGCATCCCCATCCCGCCCAGAAGTGCACGGACTTCCGGGCGAGTGTTAGGACAACCCTTTTAAGCGGCAGGGGCGTGCTTCAACCACGCCGCTATGGGCATACCGGCCAGGACACACCCCCCGCCCGCAAAGGTTTCCCGGGGGATCGGGGCACCCAGCCTTACGTTCGGGGTGACCGAGAGGTCTCCCCTTTCCATTCTCGAATTCAAAAGAAGGGATTAGTTTCTGACAACCGCATAAACATGACAACTTCGTTTCCCCAAGATAAAACTGATCTTCAGAGTCATGAAAACAATAGATAGATATTTTACTCAGTCATTCGTGCATGCTTCGTTTCACCAGAGGTGCAGAGAAATAGAGAGACTGGCGTTTTCAATAAAAGTATTTATTGAACTGCCTTCTTTCCCATCCAAAAGAAATGAACTGCTACAATCCTAATACTGACTGTAAAGTATAATGCATACAGCAAAAAGAGTATTATAAAATAATACTGTAAAAGCATGGTATGGTTTCTAAGCCATAAAATACATACATAAATTATTAAAGACTAAAAGTACTCAACTGGTGCTTCTAAAATACGCCTACCCCGATGTACCTAATCTAAGTCTAGTACGAGGGAAGAAGTAAGTGTGGTGTTGCATAAGTTTAGTATTCTTTTGCCAAGAATCTATCAAAGATTTCTCTTAGGGCCTAATCAGCTCCGTACCTTGGTTTTAGAATGAAGCAGGTCAGTCTCAGGACTCGATTTCCCAACACCTCACAATGGCAGCTTGGAAACACTGGAGCTGGATTTCTCGGCAGGAGAAAAGACAGTGTCTCTCTCAGTGCGTCTGCTGGAGGGTCAGCTTCCTTCGGCACTTGCTGTAGAAAGATGCGTCGGGCAAGTATATAGTCGAACTGCTCCAAACCACTGTGTGTTTGCTTGGGCAAGTGTGGGCATATTTATACCTTGAAGGTGCCGAGTTTGACGTAAAGGTGGACATAATAACGTCATCAAAGAGTCTCAGTTCTTTGAAAACTCCATAAGTTCTTGGACAAATCAATATTCACGCGCGGGGAAGTCCCTAACTGCTGCAGCCGGGTTTTTCAAGAAATCGTTGTGGCTTTTCGTAACTAGTGGAAGTAGCCATGCCGTATTTGGACTGCATGAGCTATGTCTAATTATGGTTATGATTTCTATGCCTATATAAGGACAAGGTGGTTTATACCTATATAAGGACATGAATTGGGAAAAGTACAATAGGGTCCTAAAATGCTGTACAACACCAGATTAACGATTTCTTGTTAATATGGAGATGAGTCTTGTTCCATGAGTGTTGTGTGGGAACACCCACAGCACCACCCACGAAATGCTAAATCATCGCATAGTGCTACATGTGTAGGCGCTGTATTTACAAGGAAAGGAAAAGTCATGCATGGTGACATTTCCTCTCCTTGTAAATATGGAGGAGCCCCCTACGCCACCAGTATGTCACAAAAAGTGACGTACTGGTGGCGCAGAGATCTTGTAAATCTGCCCCAGAGTGTCACTGGGAACCAACTAACCCAACAGATATGTATAGGGAGCATCCTATGCCAACAATATGTCGCTTTTTGTAACATAGTGATAGCGATGCACAACAAGGAGAATTCTTTTTATTTCACTTCATTTTTTCACTTTCAATATATGCTAAAATGCACACCATAGATTGAAGGAGAAAAATGTGTTCATTGATTGTTTTTGTGCAGGAAGTTGGGCCTTCTTGTACAAAAATAAACTATACATGACACAGATATTCTTTCACAATGGTGCAAGGGTGCCTATGTCACCATATGGATGTAGTTTAATCACCAGTGCAGAGAGAAGCACAGAGTTGCAATATATTTATGTATATATGTTGCATCCCTGTGGTTCGGAAGTACCTTAGCATGCTGTAGGTAAAGAGCTTACAGTCTCATGCTACAGCATTTCCTTATAATTCTGCAGTTCTACATTTATCACACACCACAAATGCTTTATTTCACTCAATTATGTAGTATGTATTCATTCATATAAACTTTCATACACTAGCATACAAATGTAGCTCTTTTTTAATCAGAGTAGTTAATTCTGAAGTATTGAACGTTTTCTTCTTTTTTTAGTTTAAAAAAAATGAAAAAAGGAAGAACAAAACCATGAATTTTGAAAGAATAAAAAAAAACTAGCATCAATGGTTATCAATTGCTCTGCAAACGAGGTCTACTGACTGTTCCCCATTACAAATTAAATGATTGCACTTCATGCAGTGCATTCTAACTTTCACAAATTGGGGACGTATGTCTGGTGGCGATGTTGAAGGTGATGCCACAGAGGTACATGGTATTGCCGGTAGTGGAGGTGCATTTTGGCACAGTCTTCTACATTCTTTTTGAGCATAGTTCACAGGATGCATGGATTGGAGGTGCTTGCGCATACTTGCAGTGCCACAGGAGTATTTCTTGTTTGGATCTCATCTGGACAGCACTGCCTGACAAATCTTGCATGTCACCTTGGTGGCATTACATTTCTTTTGCCCCTCCGGAAAAGTAAAAACTTTCCATACAATGGATGTGCACTTTTCGGGACGGGGAGGTTCTGGAAGAAATTGTTCAGCAACAAAATCATCAGAATCAGATGATTGTCCCTGAGGTGTAGCCATTTTTTTCTCCAAAAAACAAATTGTATTTTCCAATGAAGAAAAAGTGAGGTTCTTCTCAGAACAGGTCTTCTCTTAAGGAAGGTCTAAGAAGAGTGATTAAAATGGGTGGGGGTTTTCAATAGTTAGAACAGTAAGTGTTATAAACCAATGAAATCTCTTTTGTTTGGTCACATAGGATCCGCGTTGGGTGCGTACACACAACACGCACCTAGCGTGACTCCGTGAAATTGCATTTAAAAGTAGTATAAGTTAATTAAAACTAAAAGAATATTATTTTTTTGCTTTTATATTTATATTAAATACATATATATGTATCTTTTTGTGCATCGAAAAATTTCACGGAAGTCGCGTGCCCACCACGTCGAAGATGTAGATGATGTCATGCGGGAACACGCAAGCGTGGCATGATACGTATATGTCGCGTATGCGCTTGAAGTCGCGTACGGGTCGCATTGCGATCTCACATGAAAATACGCACCCATCGCATACCCTACGCGGATCCTACAGAACAATTGTAAAATGGCGGCTACCTTCCGCGCAGTAATCGAGAGAGGTGCGATTTGGGTGCGCCACTTCTCAAAAAAATTGAAGAAAATATTATAAGAATATTGTACAAAGTATTAAAAATAAATTTATGAAAGAAATATTTAAATTTTTGTTTTTAAAGAAAAATATAAAAAATGTAATGCAATTTAAAAAATAACATCAAAATATAAATAGATTAAAACAATATAGTAAATCAGTACGAAATAAATAAATATAACAATTAATATATTTAAAAATTGTCGTTGAAAAAAACCTTTGAAATTCACTGACAAAACCATAGGTTTCATATATGTTATAGTTAGGAATTATCATTTAAAAAACCTTTGAAATTCACTGAAAAAACCATAGGTTTCAGACAGGTTATAGTTAGGAATTAGCATTCAAAAAACCTTAGAAATTCACTGAAAAAGCCATAATTTTCAGGGGTGTTATAGTTAGCCAGACATTTCACTCATATAAAACCATTGAAATTCTTCCGTTATAGTTAGTTGTACTAACTGTAACTCGTGCGCCCGCAATCCACTGCTGATGATGTCACATATTATATCATTCATGATATGGTCAATGACATCACTGATGACATCACTGATGGCATTTCAAATGACATCACTAATGATATCATCCACGTGACAATCATATACATCTCATCATACACTCGTATAACCTTTAATTACTCACTGTAAAATACAGAGTACCATATTTGAATGGATTGACACAGTAATACAAGTATCTAAAAACCCAGTCAGTGATTCTTAGATCTACACACACATCTAATCAATTACCTATAGATTCACTCATACATGCTGTCAATGATCAATAGAACACTATCAAATATACTTATACACTTATATCAACATTACATACCAGCACACATTCTATTCACTTATGCAGCCATCCTACTCACTTATTCAAAGAATAGATCATACTTACATTTGCTCAGCTACAGACTTATACAAATACCATTTCATTTATTCATACAGATAGTACCTCATACTTAGTGTGTTATAAAATCACTATTACAAGTTATCCATACAGTCACTCAGTCTTATGTACACTTATTTATGTACAACAAATGTCACATACACTGACTTTTATTATTCTAGTTTGTTGGACATGTACCATTGAGAGATATATTTGATCATTAGCTCTCCTATAAACATATTCACTCACCGAAACAACTATTATAACAAGTAGTCTTACCGTGATACACCTACTGAATCAACTACTAACACATCTTTGGGCAGTCACACACCCCCACCGAACCACACACACAACCAGTCTCCCATACAAATAATCAGTTAACTAATCAATAACTAATATTGACTTTTATGTAGGTAGTAACCAAATGGTGCAGCAGTTTACAGAATAACTGACAAAGTAATACAGATATTCACACAGTTTAATCACTATACAATATATTTAATGATACACTATAAATTAGTTGAGTAAACAGTTAATCACACTGCTACTGAATCCTCCATCCAGATACTTATACATTCACTCAGTCTTCAATGCAGATTCGTATATATATAATACTTACTTAAATATCAAACCAAACCAAATTCACTGGATGATGTCATCAGTGATGTCATCAGTGATGTCATTTGAGAAATTGAGATGTCATTAGTGATGTCATCAGTAATGTCACTGACCATGTCATGAATTATGTAATATGTGACATCATCAGCAGCGGATTGCGGGCGCGCGAGTTACAGTTAGTACAACTAACTATAACGGAGGAATTTCAATGGTTTTGTACGAGTGAAATGTCCAGCTAACTATAAAACCCATGAAACCTATGTTTTTTTTCAGTTAACTTCTAAGGCTTTTTAAATGCTAATTCCTAACTATTAGCTGTCTGAAACCTATGTTTTTTTCAGTGAATATATATATATATATATAGACACTACATGAGGGACCGGTCGATTTTCCATCTTAACCATACAAAAATGCTTCTAGAAATGCTGGAATTTTGCCTCACTAACAACTTCTTTTTGTTTGATAATACCTGGTACAAACAACAAGTTGGGACTGCTATGGGGAGTTGTTTTGCTCCTAGTTTTGCTTGCATGTTAATGGGATGGTGGGAGGAACAGATCCTGTGGTCTGAAGACAATGCTGATACAACTCGTCATATTGTGTTCTATACCAGATACATAGACGACATCTTCCTGATCTGGGATGGGTCAAGATCAGACCTTAACAAATTTCTCCTTGACAACAATAGGAATGATGTGAATCTTAGATTCACTAGTAAGATAGATCCCGTGGAGATGGACTTTTTAGATGTCACAGTTAGGGTTGTGGAAGGGGAAATTGTAACAGACCTTTACAGGAAACCCACTTCGGGTAATAGCATCTTGCATGCTAGAAGCCATCATCCAAACAGCTTAAAGGATAGCATCCCATATGGTGAGATCTTAAGGGCAAGAAGAAATTGCAGCACCAATGATAACTTTGAAAAGGCACAAGATAACATGATTCAGAGGTTCAGAGCCAGGGGCTACTCAGACCAGACACTTATGACAGCAAAAGAAAAAGTGAAAACAAGAAATAGGGCATCGCTTCTAACCAAGAAGGTTAACAAACATCTTGAGAATTCTGGGTCTAGCAATGTCAGGATGATAACATCATACAATGTCGAGGCAGCCAACATACGAGGTATCCTCAAGAGACATTGGCACATAGTGAAAAGTGATCCAACAATTGGGAAACTGATTAACAGTTCACCACAGGTTAGCTACAGGAAGGCACGTTCTCTACAAGACATGCTGGTCAGGAGTAACTTTGAGAGCCCGATAAAAAGTAAACACTGGCTCAAAGAGCAAAAAGGTTTCTATAAATGTGGAAAATGTAAAGCCTGTGCAACCAGCCAAAATGTGAAGTCCTATTCACTACCTACGGGAAAAACTGAGAGTATAAGTAAATTCATGAACTGTAACACTGATCACTGTGTTTATGTAATTATGTGTCCATGCTCCAAGTTCTATGTAGGCAGTACCATCTTCCCTATAAAAAAGAGGATCCTTGAGCACATGCGTGCTATCAAAAATGTTGATTTGTCCTATGCAACTGCAAGACATTGGCTTCGTATTCACAACAGTGATGTTAACCATTTTTCCTTTTTTGGCATCGACAGGGTCTCAGCAAACCCCAGAGGGGATAACCGTCTCAAACAACTACGTGTCCTGGAATCCCGCTATATCATTCGCCTGGATTCGAAGAACCCCTTTGGTCTGAACGAAGATGAAGAACTGTATGTGCATATTGGCTAAGACCCTATGTTGAGCCAGAAGATCTGCCTTTACCCTGCACCAGTTCTAACTGTGTCTTATCCCCTCTGTTACCCAGATCTCCTTTGTTGGTGTCTGTGTTTGTCCCCCCCTTCCCTCACTAACCTGCTCAGAGAGGGCTCTCTCTGACACAGGTGGGTAAATGACATCTGTACCCCTATACCAAATGGGTTCTGAGTTACCTTACTTGGCCCAATCTGTCTGAAATGTCTGGTTCTGTATTATGATATAAATCTATCATGTATAATGATATGTCCCCTATCCGAATGAGGGTATTGGTGCTAATACCATTGATTTTAATATTTTCACACTCACACCATTGTGCTTGTTCTTGTCATACCTGGCTAGGTAAGTTTCAGACAACACAGGGTTCACCTTTTAAAATCACAGGGCTGAAAGAAGTATTTCAGTTCCTCACCCTTTATTTATGTTTATTATTTTTTAGTTGGTTTGAAATGATTTCTATATAACGTTGGGAACTCTCGTTATATATAAAGAGGTATTTCCTGCTCTTACCTCAGATAGAGAGTAGGTCCGGCTGCCTGATCTGTTATGAACAACCTAGACTACCAATTTGGAGTACTCACGACATTATGATTTGGCCACTTGGCCGTGACCGTATGAATTTTTGATGTTGTTGTGAACTAGGCCACTTGGCCGTGAGGATATGGTTTACAGTACTAAGTAAACAAAATGTTACTATGACAGCTACAAACGGTCCACAAATGGATTTATAAGCAATTTTGAATTAACATGTTTGGTATGTGCAGTAAGAAATGAACTGTGTTTATTGACATGCAAATAGCACATATTTGTCACACACTGTATTGTGTAAAATTACAATTAACAATATAGTGGTTTAATTTATACTATTTAAATTGTATCTTATATATATTTACCAAACTGCCATCATTTACTTAAAATCATGCATTGAGACCGTTTTTTGGCAGAGTCTGTCTTCTACTTCCATGGTAGTTTTCACAAAATGTAGTTCCTGATAATGGAGCAGTCCTACCTCTATTTTCTGTAATTGTTTGAAACACTTTTTGCATAAAATGGTGATTTTGTTTACTCATGGTTGGCTTTGGAAGAAGACCGTTTGGTCGAAACGCGTCACCATTAAAACTTCTAAAAACACAGACCCTGGAGTGCGAGTCTCTTTGTGTGGTTCTGGCGTGGATGTTTGCTGGGAGCCCTTTCGGACATATATATATATATATATATATATATATATATATATATATATATATATATATATATATATATATATATATATTGTAAAAAAAAACGGTTATTGAGAAATAAACACTCACTGGTGCTGTGGCCTCAATATAAAGCAGACCTTTATTTAATGCAAATGGGTGCCCAACGCATTTTGGAGTTACCTCACTCCTTGTTCATGGGTAAAGTTTTACAAGTGCATTTAGACATTTAAAGGTACAGTGTTCCTATTTACAATAGACATAGAAAATATACTCTGTCATGTGGTTTTGGAAATCCTTCTTATTATAGAAAGTCGCAGTGACATTGCATTGTTCAGAATAATTAAAGCCAAAAATTAATTATTAATAATAGCATTGGCAGTCACATTACTCTACCCAAGTGGGGTAAATTCATGAACATAGTAACCTTTACTATGGTTTTACCAACGGATGCCCGTCATTTATAATCTTCAAACTATAAACATATAACTAAAACAATTAAATACAAGTTATATTACATCCAAGTGGACTCATATCTAAATTCAAAATATTGTCGTTCATAGTAGGTAATTCTTTGGAATGCATGTCATAGTCAAGCTCAAGTGAGCACAATGTCCATCAAGTCAACTGTGGTTGTCAATATATATCTTCTCTTCTGTAACAAAACCAAATATATGAGTTACTAAAATAATAGGAACTACTGTGTGCAACAACAAAAAAGTGAAAAACTTGTTAAAACTTCTTCTTAAAAAAGGGGCAACAGTGGATAGATACAATTCTAAGCTATAGATTTGTATCTTAAATGTATTGACATCTCCTAGTCCAGATTTAAACCAAAGGGGCTCACTGTGTTGTACTTAATTATCATTTTTGATTCAAGTTTTCTTAATTCTAGTGTACGGTTTCCCCCTCTTTCTCTAAGAGGAATAGAATCCAGTACACAGAATTTCAGAAGATTCTGGTTTTGTTTGTGTGATGACCTGAAATGGCGAGCTACAGGGTACTGTTTGTCATTTTTTGCAATAGCTCTTAAATGCTCTAAAATACGTAATTTAATACTATTGATTGTACTCCCGATATAAAACAAATTGCAGGGGCATTTTAATGCATAGACTGCATAATCAGTTTCACAAGTGAAATGTTTTGTGATCTTGAATGCTGGTTTATCCTTGCTGAGTTTTAGTGATTTGCAGTTATTACTATTTCTGCAAGCTTTGCATTTAGTACATGTGAAAAATCCTTGTACAGGATTGTGTTTTTTGATCTTTTTAATGCTGCTGGTCATTAGGGTATCCTTCAAGGATTTAGTTCTTCTAAATGTCATCGAAGGATAGTTCCCAATGTTGTCCTTTAGGTCATCATCAAGTTTCAGAATTTATCAAAATTTCATCAGGCTTCTAAGCACCTCCAATGCTTGGGTATTATAGGTTGTTATAAACCTGATTTGGTTATTAGACTCTTTGGGTTCTTTTTTGTCAAAAAAGCACTTCTCTTTGTACTTTAGATACTTTTTCTATTGCTGAATTAATAGTTGCTTTACTATAGCCCCTTTCACTGAATCTTTGAGTCATTGTCTTTTTTTCCTCATCATAATCTTTTTCTGTGTTGCAGTTCCGTTTGGCCCTCAGCAGCTCGCCAAACGGAATGCTGTTTATGAGATTCTTCGGGTGACAACTCTGGCCTGTAGTAAACTATTACCAGCTGTTGATTTTTGGTGTAATTTAGTATTTGCACAAATTAATTTGCTTGCATTCGATTTCCATCCCAAATGCAGAAGATGTCATCGGTGTACGTGACCCAGAGGACGACGTGGTCATGGTACTGTCTGATGTTCCGGACAACCTGTAATGGGTCAATATTGAGTGCAAAAAGCAATGGCGAGCACCGGAAACCCTACCTTGTGCCCCGTTTAATTTGCAAAGATGCCGTATATCCCCCATTTACTCGGATTCGAGCTGTAGGAGCTATATATAAAGCCTGAATAGCCTTAATGAAACCCTCTCTTATGCCAGACCATGCTAAAGTCGACCAAAGATAGTCCCAGAAGACCCGATCAACTGCCTTTTTGGCGTCCAATAACATAACTGCCATGGGGTCTCCTGGGACTTCCATGGCATCAAAAAGAGTAATGACCCTTCGCACATGTTGAGTAGTGCCTCTTCCCAGAATAAATCCATGCTGAGTAGGGCTAACAAGTCTATTTATAACCTTACAGAGCCTAAGAGCAATCGCCTTGGAGAACATTTTGGCATCAGAGTTCATCAAGGTTATTGGTCTATAGGACCTCGGTTCTCTAGATGGTTTCCACTTTTTCAAAATAACTACTATATCTGCTCCAGCCCAGCAGTTTGGAACAGAAGTTCCTATCTGAGCCTGCTGTATTGTATCAAATCTGGATAAATCGCGCCCTGGAAGGTTTTATAAAATTCAATGGGGTTCTGATCAGGTCCCGCAGCTTTAGCCGATGGGAGACTATTCAGAGCTGTCAAAATCTCTTAAGGAGCCAGAGGCGCATCCAACTCCCCCCTATCTTCCTCAGATAGAAGTAAAGCTGAGACATCCCTAAGGTACCCTTGGATTTCCGAGAGGTCCTTTGGTGTATCTTCATTATATAACATAGCATAAAACTGCATGAATACCTCTCGGTGAATATCCCTCCCTTACCATCTGAGATCTCTTTAACCTCCCCTATAGCCACTTTCTGCTTCGTAAGAACCGCTAATATATGCCAGACGTGCTCGCCTAATTCATGGCATTGCTCTCTTTTTGCCAAGAAAGTAGCAGCTGCCTTACTAGCTATACTCTCCTCAGCCTATGCTTTTGTGTGTACAACTTTAAGAAGAGCCTGATACAGAGGTGCCCTCAATATAGTTGCTTGGATCAATTCCTCCTCAGCGTCTGTTACTGCATTAGCCAATTTATTTGATCTTAATTGCTCCTGCCGTTGTCTATATAAGCTAAAACTCAATGTCTCACCACCAATACCCTCCTTAAAGGCATCCCAGGTTACCTCAGAAGAGGTGCTACCTCTATTGATTTCCCTGTACCCTTTTATCCATTCCTTCATATGTTGGACATAATCTTCGACTTTTAATAATCCCCGCTGAAAAGTCCATGTGCGTTCATGCCTAGTCATTTTTGTAGCTTCTAAAGTTAAATTTATCGGGCTACGGTCGGGAATAATTTGAGGCAGTTTCTCAATCTGATTTCTTGACAGTAAACAATTAGAAATAAAAAAATAATCCAGCCTAACACAAATCTTATGTGGGGCAGAATAATAAGTGCTACCAGGGTCATTGAGTTTCAACTTTGCCCAAGCATCTACTAAGGAGTTATTCTGAGCCAGACTAAGAATTGCTCTACACGTTCTTTTTCCCAGCCCAGGTAGTGATCTCCTGGTTGCAAGCCCAGTCCCTCTACCCCATTTATATTGAAATCTCCACAGAGGATGATGGGTGCAGGCCATGAAGCTAACTCTAGATCTAAAAATGTTAATATGTCCGGGTCATCCTCAGTTGATCCATAGATTGAACCCAACGTAACCCATTCACCACTAATCATACACTCTGCTAAAACCCATCTTCCTCATTGATCTTCCAGCTTTTTCCTGACTACATCATTTTTCCTAGAGAGTATCGCCACCCCTCTACTTTTGGCGCCCTGTTTAGAATAAACTATAAGATGAAACCCCAGTTGCTCCAGCAGAGACTCCTTTCCCCCCTCCATATGCATCTCTTGTAGACATACAAAATCTACTCGCATTGCTCTTAGGATTGCTGAGACTCGTTGTCTTTTACGACGATCATTTAGCCCACATACATTCAATTAAACTATTTGTACACTCATTAAATCACACCAGGTTGCTGTCCCAACCAAATAACCAATGAATTTCTACTTAAGTTCTTCTTTATACTTTCTAGTTTCCCCAAATCCTTCTTTTGGATCAGTTTACTGTTCCCAAACTGTGCTGTGCCCCATGCCCCCCGAACCTCCCCCAAAGCCCCCCTCAGAACCCTCCACCCCCCTTACAGGCAAATAGGTCAGTCATGACCTATGTGTGACAGCTTGAGCCCGCCACAAGTTCAACCCCCCTCCCATATATCCAATTCAGTGCTTATTCTGTGTTAGTGCGTTCATAAGATATTTATACTAAACTTCAAAATGAGACCAGTACATTAATCGCCCAATTCTTAATTACATAGCAAAGCTAGATACTAATTTCCCCTTCTGTTCCCTCAACTTTGTTAAATACAATTGGGCTTTAATCTCGGAGAAGAACATTCTGACTTGCCCATTTACTAGCACTTTAAGGCGCGCTGGTTACAACAAATAAGCCTCGCATCCCAGACCCTGAAATGAGGCAATCAACTGCCTTAGCCGCCATCTCCTTTCCATGGTAGTGTGGCAAAAGTCTGGGCAAGCGAAGAATGTAGTACCGTCAAACGACCGTCTGGCCTCAGGTCTTGCCTTATCCATGACTTCCTGCCTGAGGAGATAGTTGCCAACATAAACAAGGATGGCTCCGGGCCTGTCAGATTAAGATGCTATATGAGCTTTCTTTTGGGTCAAGGGGAATCGATGTGCTCGCTGCACCTCCATCTCTCAATCCCATGCAGCCATTTCAAAAAAGGCCTCCTTCAACAAGGTGACAATAAAAGCCTGTACATCCTGCCCTTCTATCCCTTCCGCCACCCCCTAACAGTCTAATATTGTTTCGCCTTTGGCAGTTCTCAAAATCCTCCATCTTCCACTGGACGTCCTCCACTGCCTTCTCTTGTACTTTCTTGAACTCTGTCCTCCATTTCCTCATATAATTTATTCATTTTCCTGGGGGAACCCTGAATTTGGAACCCTGAATTTTTTTATTACCTGCTTCGCCCTCCGGCTCTCTGACCTGGCTTCCCCCACATCTGCTTCAAAGTAGCATACAATAGATCAATTATGGGGGTTTGTGGCGCGCTAATAGAATTATTCTGCTGATGTTGCAAACTTATTGCGCCCTCTTCCTGGTACAATTGAGACGTAGCTGAATAGTCCCAAAAGAGTTTTTTAGCAACATCAATATGAGATGGACTCACCACCAGTTTAGATTTAGAGTGAGATCTGGGTTTATTTTTCTGGTGTTTAACCCTAAGGGCAGCAGGTGCCCTTTGCACTGAGGAATTTTCAACTGATTCTGCTGAGTCTGTGTCCCCCGACAAACTAACCTCACTTGAAAGTGATGATCTTTTTTCTTCATTAAGGGAGAAAAAACAATCTCTTTCGGGGTTTTTTTTAAGGATATCTTGTAAAGCGCACGTACACCTGTCAATTTCATGGCGCTGTAGGAGAAAAGGCAGAGGTTGTTACCCAAAAGAAAGTCAGTTGTAGGTTTGCTCATAAAGCCAGGTTTTGAGGGATCTTCTGAATTTCATGAGATCAGAGCAGGCTCGGATCTCCAGGGGGAAGGAGTTCCAAAGTCTGGGGGCGAGAGTGGCAAATCTACAACCTCCTATGCGTTTCCGCCTAAATGAGGGTGTGTGGAGGTGTGAGAGGTGAGCTGAGCGCAGGTTGCGGGAGGGGGTATGCCTGAGGATCAAGTTGTTGATAAATTTTGGACTTTTGCCGCGCAAAGATTTAAAGATCAGACATCCAGTTTTGAAGGTGCACTGTTGAGACATGGGAAGCCAGTGTAGTTTCCTTAACAGGGGAGTGGCTGGTTGCCATCTGGGTTGTCTTAGGATCAGTCTGGCCACATGGTTCTGGTCCAGCTGCAACCGTTTTAGCAGGTAGAGAGGCATGCCCAGGTATAGAGTTGGCATAATCCAGGTGTGACAGGACGGTGGCTATCACACCTGGGTCAGGGCTTCCAGCGTGAGAAGGCAGCGGATCTTCCTGATTTTTCGTAGTTGGAAGAAATGAAATGAATGAAATGAAAATAAATTTGTTAAGCGCGGTTGCTGCCCACGGGCGTCCAAGCGCCGAGTTGAAGCAGAGATGTGGCGGAGCAGAGGAGTTAAGGCACGGAGGATTTGGCAAACAGTAGTGTTTTCAATTTTTTCCGGAATGAGAGCAGGTCTGGGTTGGACCGAAGTGAGAGGGGGAGAGCATTCCAGAGCTTGGCGGTGTTCAAAGAGAACAGCCTACCCACGGACCTGGCTCACTTCACTCTGGGAACAACTGCCAGGAAAGCCTCCGTGGACCGGAGGTTCCTGTTTGGGTGGTAGGGGATGACAAGGTTATTATTGATTGCTGGGCCCGTCTTCCAGAAGGCACGGTGCGCAATGCACAGCGCCTTAAATGCCACTCTCTGCCGCACTGGCAGCCAGTGCAGACTTTTCAGTCCAGGTCTGGCTGACTGGGTTCGCGGGATCTACAGCAGGGTACGTGCCGCGCAGTTTTGTACCACCTGCAGCTTCCGGAGAGTCATCTCCGGTGCCCCTACGTATAGGGCATTATTTGAGTCCAGGCGGGACTGGATGAGGCCTTGTACTGCCACCTTTTTTGCATCCAGAGGCAGAAGCGGGAGGACCTTCCTCAAGGTTCTGAGTAGGCCAAAGAATGTGGCGGACAGCTTAGTGGCCTGGGTGGAGAAGGAGAGCTTTTTGTCCAGCCACACTCCTAGGCTCTTAACACTGTCCTTAGGGGTGGGGGGAGAGCCCAAAGCGTGGGGCCACAAGGAGGTGAAAGGCACTGGTGAGGCTGGGCCTAGAAGCATGAGCTCTGTTTTTTCTCCGTTTAGCTTTAGGAAGGAGTTGGTCATCCACTCCTTGACGTCCTCTAAGCATTTCAGCAGACCTACCGGGGATTGCCTGTTGTTCTCTGTGGCCACTGAAACCACTAGCTGAGTGTCGTCGGCGTACGACACGATTTTAATGCCGTACGGTTCGACGACCCCAGCCAGCGGTCTCATGTATACATTAAACAACACAGGGCTCAGGGAGGAGCCCTGCGGTACTCCGCAGCTCAGAGGTTTGCTGGATGACACTGTATCACCGTCGAAGATCTGAAAAGATCTATCAGACAGGAAAGAGTCGAACCACCTTAATGCGTCACCTGAAACTCCGATGTCGTAGAGACGGTTCAGCAAGGTGGCATAGCTGACCGTATCGAAGGCGGCACTTAGATCAAGGAGGATCACTGCCACTGATCCTCCATGATCCAGTACCCTTCGAGATTCTTCGGTGACCGCTAATAAGGCGGTTTCAGTGCCATGCTTCGGTCTGAAGCCTGTCTGGGATGTATGTGATAGGGAGTGGTTATCTAGGAACTGGACCAGCTGGGCATTTATATACTTCTCCAGCACCTTGCTAGCCCAAGGGAGGAGTGAGATGGGGCGGTAGCTGGAGTGATCATCAGGGTCCAGGCTGGGTTTCTTCAACAGCGCCCGCACCATGGCTTGCTTGCAAGCTGTGGGGACTGAGCATGCGGATATGGACGAGTTTAGAAGCTCCAGGATTACAGGCAGGGTGGCTTTGCATGCCTGCATCAGGACTTCTGGTGGAGCTGGGTCACGTGGGGAGCCCGACTTAACTTGGCATGCCACTTTGCCTAGGGTGTCAAGGTCCAGAGGAGGGAAGTGCTCAAGAGTAGGCTGGTCTGGGGGAAGAGGCAGTCTAGTGGGGGGTAGGTCAGTCGCATCTGGGGTTGTGGCTACTGTTGGGAAGGTGGAGTAGATTTTCAAAACTTTATTGTGGAAGAATTCCGCAAGCTCATTGCATTGGTCCTGAGTTTTGATCGGAGGGGGGGCAGTGTTGACACTGGTGCATTGTTTTATTATGTGGAAAATTTCCTTGGGCTTTGATTTTGCTTCCAGGATTTTATCAGAGTAGTAGGTTGCCTGGGCTGTCCTAACCCCTTCTCTGTAGGCTTTGATTGCCTCTTTGTAGGATGCCTTTTTGTCCGGGAGGAAGTCTAATCGCCAGGCTCTCTCTCGTTGCCTACAAAGGCGTTTTAGCTCTCTTAGAGAGTCGGAGAACCAGGGAGCTGATTTCTGCATTCTCTTTGAGGAGGATCTGCGAAGAGGAAGGATCGTATCTAGCGAGTTCGTGATCCAACCTACATAGTTTCCGTTTGCCACATTGGGGTCTGGGCAGGGTGGCGGATGGGTGGAGTCCAGGTTGTGCATCCAGGGTTCCAAGGGGAGCTTTGTCCAGTTCCTCCTAGTTGTAACTTGGGGGGGTAACTGGGGGGCTTTGTGTGTAACCCAGGTGAACGGGACCAAAAAATGGTCCGACCATGGGAGGGGGATGGGTTGGTCAACAGTCAGATCAAAGCAGTTGCTAAATATTGGGTCAAGTAAATTGCCCTTTTCATGGGTCGGAGCTGTCACCAGCTGGGGCAGCTGGGAAGAAACATTTGGAGACTACTAGACCCACTTGTGTTTTAAGTGAGAGATCACTGTTTAGTGTGACTCCGAGTGTTGTTGCCGATGAGGAGGGAAAAGGCAGGGAACCCATCTCGGGGTTGTGGCTGTCTCCTGTAAGTACCAGCTCAGTATTACCAGGATTCAGCTTAAGGTGGTTTTGGTCCATCCAAATGTTGGATGTGCCTCATAGTGGTCTGGAAATCTGTAATTGATCTATCAGTGCTAACGATCGTGAAGACCAGTTGAAGGTCATCTGCGTAGTTGAAGACCGTCACCTTCCTGTCTCAGGGGGACTGAATCAGGGGGAGGATATAATGATTGAACAAGTGGGGAGACAGGGAGGAGCCCTGTGGGACACTGCAGGTGATTCTCTGTTTGGGGGCTTCCATCTTATTTAGACGGACTGTCTGAGACCTGTCCTCCAGGAAGGAGCTTAGCCAAATGGCTGCTGATCCTTGAATGCCAGCTTGTCTGAGCCAAATGGCCGCTGATCCTTGAATGCCAGCTTGTCTGACACGGTCAACCAGAATAGTGTGGTCACCCGTGTCAAACGCTGCAGAAAGGTCCAAGAGTACCAGGGCCTGTGTGGAGCTGCTGTCTGCGCAGTCATGGAGGGTGTCCAGTACAGATCATAAAACGGTTTCAGTCGAATGGGCAGGCCGGAACCCCGCCTGATGAGGCTCCAGATAATTGGACGCTTCCAGGAAGTTAGATAGGCATCTAGCCACGTATGCCTCTAAAACATTCACTAGAAAGGGGAGCAAGGAATTTGAGCGGCAATTGGACATGCAGGTCCAATGTCGGGTGAACCCGGGATTGTACGGACTGCACTGGGCCTTGCACTGGGCCATGCAGCTGCCTTGGAACTGCAGCCCCCGGGATTGCCGGATGTATTCCTGGAGGGTCTATCTTATGAGTATAAGAATTGTCTATAGTAGGATCTCCAAATGGCCCCTCCAAATCTAACCAGCACGGTCCCCCCATCATTACTGCTCATGTCAGCCAAAGTATTAAGAGCTGTGGGTCGTACCTCTGACTGTAGTTCTGTATCCAAACCCGTCTTGGCGATCAGATCTTCACGCTTATCCATGAGCTCACTGCTCGGCTCCCTTTGGCTTTCTGCCGACATGCGATTGCATCACAACACCATGGAGAGCCTCAGCGCTCCCAGCCTCACTCGCCGAAAGAACTCCCAACGTCTTCACCGGTGCTGCAGCAAAGGACTCGAACAAGGTAGGCTGTCGCAATGAGTTCTCTTTCATTTTGTTGCCGCCCTCCAGCCGATTTTTAGCGCCTTTCTGAGCGGGTTCCGTAGCTGCGCCAACTTTATCACCACCATTGAAAGCATTGGAAACACTGTTGCCTCGGGACCCTCCGCGTTCTTATCGGCCAACCTTCGTAATTGCCCCGTACTTCGCAAGGAGGTAGCAGGTGCCGATACTGCTGTCTCCTTTTGCGCATCACTAGGATCGGCAGACTCCTTTTTCTCCTTCTGGGATTTCGGTCCTCTCTGCGCCATTCTACTCCGACACACCCACCGACACAACCTGGATACAAATTTCCGGGATAACCAGTACTGCCGTAGTTCGTGCCCCAGAGCTCCGTTGAGCCAACGCTTTATCCAAATAGCAATATCCAGCATTCTACATCCCCGCACTGTTCATAAAGGAGGGGGAGAGAAACTTGCGGCTGCTTATTACGGCCGGTCAGCGGCCATCTTGCCCCAGAGCTTTTTTCTCTTTGTATCTGGCAGGAACAACGAATTAAAAGGCCCTAGTACGAAAATGTAGAATTAGTGCTACAACGGTCTTCAAGAGGACCTGCGATGCCGCTTCTGCCTCCCGTACTCTGGAGACGGCACATGGGTCACTAGGTACGGTCATACTGCTGTGGGACGCACACTCATTGACCTCTCATGGCACTGCTCCACACTTCAGGGAGGACGCTTTCCATTAGCTATGTTTTCTGATAACCTGTCGCGCCGGCCCCGTCCCACAAAAGAACTCCTTTAGATCCAAACAGACTCATCAAATCAGTCACCGGAAGTGAAACCAAGCCACGCAGACACTTTCACAATGCAACATCCGGGAATGCACTTTTCAGTAAAACATAAACACATTCTTTCCTCCTAATTAATCAAATAAATGTCTCACTGAAGAGCAGAGGCCAGCTTCAAACGGTTAACAGTCCTTACAACTACTTTTTTACTTTGCGATACCATTACAATGCATGCATTACGACGCATGCGTTGTACATCGCAAAGTCATTACTACACATTTTTTTAGAACGCAAGGTCATTTACCACGCATGCCTTTACAACAAATTTTGTTGTAACGGTAAGTATGGTAAATGACCATGCGTTCTAAAAAACATATAGATGATCAACATTGTTGTAAGGAAACAGAGGCTGTTTTGTTTCCTAACAACGACGTGCACCGCCCCCTCAGAGACGACGTGAAGCAGGAACCACAAGGAGAGAGGAACCACGAGGAGTGAGAGGTAAGGGGGATTGGGCATGGGTTGGGGGTTTCTTTTCTAGGATTTAGGGTAATGCAGTGATGTTTGGGTAGTGAAGGGGGTCGAGCTGGGGGTAGTGTTTTAGGGTTTAGGGTAGTGCAGTGGTGTATGGGTAGTGTAGGGGGTCATGCTGAGATAGTGTTTTAGGGTTTAGGGCAGTGCAGTGGTGTTTGAGTAGTGCAGGGGGTCGTGCTGGGGGTAGTGTTTTATGGTTGAGGGTAGTGCAGTGGTGTTTGGGTAGTGTAGGGGTCGTGCTGGGGGTAGTGTTTTAGGTTTTGGGGTAGTGCAGTGGTGTTTGAGTAGTGTAGGGGGTCATGCTGGGGGTAGTGTTTTATGGTTGAGGGTAGTGCAGTGGTGTTTGGGTAGTGTAGGGGGTCGTGCTGGGGGTAGATTTAGGGTTTAGGGTAGTGCAGTGGTGTTTGGGTAGTGTAGGGATTCGTGCTGGGGTAGTGTTTTAGGTTTTATGGTAGAGCAGTGGTGTTTGGGTAGTGTAGGGGGTAGTGCTGGGGTAGTGTTTTAAGGTTTAGGGTAGTGCAGTGGTGTTTGGGTAGTGTAGGGGTTCATGCTGGGGGTAGTGTTTTAGGGTTTAGGGAATGGCAGTGGTGTTTGGGTAGTGTAGGGGGCCGTGCTGTGGGTAGATTTGGGGTTTAGGGTAGTGCAGTGGTGTTTGTGTTGTGAGTGGGTCGTGCTGGAAGTTCGTGTTTTAGGGTTTAGAATAGTGCAGTGGTGTTTTTATAGTGCAGGGGGTTTAGGGTAGTGCAGTGGTGTTTGTGTAGTGTAGGGGGTCATGCTGGGGGTAGTGTTTTAGGGTTTAGGGTAGTGCAGTGGTGTTTGTGTAGTGTGGGGGTAGAGTTTTAGGGTTTAGGGTAGTGCAATGGTGTTTGTGTAGTGTAGGGGGTCATGCTTTGGGTAGTGTCTTAGGGTTTAGGGTAGTGCAGTCGTGTTTGTGTAGAGTAGGGGGTCGTGTTTTAGGGTGTAGGGTAGTGCAGTGGTGTTCGGGTAGTGTAGGGGGTCGTGCTGGGGGTAGTGTTTCAGGGTTTAGGGTAGTGCAGTGGTGTTTGTGTAGTGTGGGAGGTCATGCTGGGGGTAGATGTAGGGTTTATTGTAGTGCAGTGGTGTTTGGGTAGTGTAGGGAGTCGTGCTTGGGGTAGTGTTTTAGGGTTTAGGGTGGTCTAGTGGTGCTTGGGTAGTGTAGGGGTAATGCTGGGGGTAGTGTTTTAGGTTTTAGGGTAGTGCAGTGATGTGTGGGTAGTGTAGGGGTAGTGCTGGGGTAGTATTTTGGGTTTACGGTAGAGCAGTGGTGTTTGTGTAGTGTAGGGGGTCGTGCAGGGTTGTTTTTAGGGTTTAGGGTAGTGCAGTGGTGTTTGTGTAGTGTAGGGGTAGTGTTTTAGGGTTTAGGGTAGTGCAGTGGTATTTGTGTACTGTAGGGGGTCATGCTGGGTTCTAGTGTTTTAGGGTTTAGTGCAGTGCAGTGGTGTTTGTGTAGTGTAGGGAGTCGTGTTTTAGGGTTTAGGGTCATGCAGTGGTGCTTGGGTAGTGTAGGGGTTTGTGCTGGGGGTAGTGTTTTAGGGTTTAAGTCAGTGCAGTGGTGTTTGGGTAGTGGAGCGGACAGTGTTTTAGGGTTTAGGGTAGTGCGCCCAACCAGCCACAATATCCGTGGACAAAGGGGATCCTGACTCTTTTGAACGCTCCACCAATTGAATAATTTGGGTCAAGGGCTCTACTAGGTCCAAGACTTATCAATTCCTTTCTTGGGATCCCTCATCTACTTGGAGAAAAAGGTACATGCTGTCTCATCAATTTCAGGCGTGTGTGCCACCTTCCCCTTCAGTGAGAGCCTGGGGCATTCTCCCCTCAGCCTATTCCTGACCTCCCTTTCAAGGGGTTGGTGGATTTTCACCACCACATACTCTGCCACTTTGGCATTAGAGGTCCACTCTGCCAACATAGGATAGTAAATTTGGGTTGGCTCGAACATGTTCGAGTGGACCCCGTCCCCAACCGGTGACTGAGAGGAGTGGGACTCTGGACGCCAGGGACGCCCGAGTCCTTATCCTCATCGGAAGAGAAATTGACCTCTGATACACCCTATCCCTCTAAGGGAAACCCGCCGTCGGGGTCTACAGTAGGGGTGACAGCGTCGCAATTTTCTCCGGGCTCCTCCTCCTCCCAGCAGGTTGCAAGTTTTAGTGTTCACGCACTCTTGTGAAAGGTCTCCATACATTTTTCAAATCCTTCCAGGTGCCCTGCGTTATGCTTAATGGCCCTTTTATTCCCCATCTGGGAGCTACTGGGACCCGCCACCACCAGACCTGGGTCACTGAACACCCCAGGGATGCTTTTCGCCAGCTTAGCAACCTGATCCCTAGCCAGCGCCCTAGAAATAGCAAGAGAGAGGGCTTGGTCCACTGCAGGAGGGAGAAGTTCGGGGGCCATTCCTCCTCCACTTCCTGGTAGGAGGAGTTAAAATGGTCTTCTGGAGAAGACATGATAGCAGAGGGTGTGAGCACAGAACAAATGCCCTTAAAATCCTTAAGGCAGCCCCCTCGCCGGTGCTCCAACAGCTTGGCTTTCCCCGAAGCGTATAGACTTAGGCACAATACCAATTACCACCACCAGGCGGCACTGGTCACTAACGTGGCCGTGAGGGAAAATCACCACGTAGCAGTGTCAAAATTTGGCGAGGGTTGGTCGGGAATCAAGCGGACACTAAAGGAGGGACCGGATTCCCAAATGCGCATGAAGACCAGCGGGAGTGCTTGAAGGACCAGCCGCGCTCAGACCAGACGCGCCTGACAGGATCTCAGCGCGAGCAGAGCGTACAGCGGGAGAAACTGCGAGGGCGGGAGAACGAGCTCAGGCAAGAGCCTGCTGCGCAGGGAATATGAAACAATACCAAGGCAATAATGCTAATAACGTGCACAAGAAACCGCTATACAAACAGCAACAACATCAAATTAAGCCAAGAATGTAAGGAATGCACTTAACTGACGAGCAGTGAAGAAAGAGGAAGCGGAAGGGACATCACAATATTATATACGATGGACTGTGATATGATTGGACTATAGTTGCCTTGGAGACTACCCCCCTAATGGTTCATGGGTTGTGTTGTCTTTTGTTTAATGATTGATGTGTTACGTTTTATTTGAACTGCTAGTAGAAGTGAGGAAAGATATGCATAATCCTGTACATAAAAACAGTAAATACTCTTTCCTAATACAATGCAGTGAGAATTAATTAAAACCAGTAGGTAAAAATGGGTGTTACAAAGCCCGGTTCAGAGCAACGTCAGGTTAACAGAATCGTAAAGTTCAATGTTTCGCAAGATCATATGGCCGGGATGCCTGTCACCCCCTCCCAACACAATCCCCAAGGATGGGAAGACGGACGCAGTTCTGAACTTTTGGAAGGCGGGAGGGAGTTACCCTCCCGGCCGTATTTATTAAAATATGAAACAAAATTAAAGCATTAAAATAACAGTTTCATATCATGTACAATTTTTCATTTATAACATTACGATGCAGAGTCGTTTATTGGCTAACCTTAACAAATCTCTAATACAAAGGTTCTCCTAGCCGAGTCTAAACATCCTGCAAATGCATACTTTCTAAATAAAAATTGTACATCCTAACATTACGGGCCAACGGCAAGGTCGTAACCGGTGTCAGATCCCTACTACCAGAACTCCCCCCTCACGGTGTGAGGGGCGGGTGCACAGAGGACTGTACCTCTGTGCCAACTTCCAATTTCCCTTGTCTTAGCGGGGGCCCCTACTTTAACTCAACGCCATCTTAATGGTCGTCCGAGGACTCGTGTGAGGTGTCTAGAAGGTAGCGTGGACCCCCCTCCCACCCCACACTGTTTATCACATCCGCCGTCGCGGATATCCTGGCCCCGGGAAATTCGTAGGAGGGGCATCTAGCCGCCTCCTCCCCTGGGAGGCGCCTATGACCACCTTCCCTTAGGCGACCCCATACTTAGTGGGTGCCGCCTCCCCGTGTGAGGGGCCAATGGCCGCCTCCCCCCGGGTGCTCCCATCCATAATGGGCGGCGCCCCCACTCTAGGGACCTTGAAATTACTGCTCACCGATCATGACCTTACCGCCCGACCAAAAATATATACGACATTTATGAACCTAATGAAGAAAGCGAACAAACTTTACATTGCAATATTTATCCTCTTATCTAAGCATTCAACACATCTTTTATTAGACTGTGAAACTCCGCTCCACTGGGGAAGAAAACGTTTATGATGCAAAACATTTTATTGTAGTACCAACATTGACACCTTTATTAACCGCTAAACAAGGAGAGAAAAGATATTATCACAGAAAATCAATTTTATTGCAGTACTAACGTTGCCATAAGGGGCTG
This sequence comes from Lissotriton vulgaris, assembly GCF_964263255.1. Lineage (NCBI taxonomy): Eukaryota > Metazoa > Chordata > Amphibia > Caudata > Salamandridae > Lissotriton > Lissotriton vulgaris. The sequence continues at coordinate 83,659 of NW_028247210.1, read as the reverse complement.
GTGGGTGGGTCAAAATTGCTCCTTGTTCCGTCGAGGGCTCACGTGCAACGAGAGGGTGCAGCTTCCAAGCACAGGAACAAGAGGATGCTTCCTTGGATTGTTGCTCCTTTTATTCCTCTTCGGGAGGGCGTGTACCCTCCTCTGGTACGCCAAAGGGGCGTGGCCAACGGTGTAGGTGTCTAGGACAACCCTTCTTGGGTGGGAAAAGGCGCGCCCTGGCTACGCCGCTTCGGGCATACCAGCCGAGACACGCCCCCCGCCCAAAATGGTTTCCCGGGGGGAGCCGGGCCCCCTAACTTACGTTCGGGGGGACCGATTGGTCGCCCCTTTCCATATGGCCGGGATGCTTAGCAACCTGATCCCTAGCCAGCGCCCTAGAAATAGCAAGAGAGAGGGCTTGGTCCACTGCAGGAGGGAGAAGTTCGGGGGCCATTCCTCCTCCACTTCCTGGTAGGAGGAGTTAAAATGGTCTTCTGGAGAAGACATGATAGCAGAGGGTGTGAGCACAGAACAAATGCCCTTAAAATCCTTAAGGCAGCCCCCTCGCCGGTGCTCCAACAGCTTGGCTTTCCCCGAAGCGTATAGACTTAGGCACAATACCAATTACCACCACCAGGCGGCACTGGTCACTAACGTGGCCGTGAGGGAAAATCACCACGTAGCAGTGTCAAAATTTGGCGAGGGTTGGTCGGGAATCAAGCGGACACTAAAGGAGGGACCGGATTCCCAAATGCGCATGAAGACCAGCGGGAGTGCTTGAAGGACCAGCCGCGCTCAGACCGGACGCGCCTGACAGGATCTCAGCGCGAGCAGAGCGTACAGCGGGAGAAACTGCGAGGGCGGGAGAACGAGCTCAGGCAAGAGCCTGCTGCGCAGGGAATATGAAACAATACCAAGGCAATAATGCTAATAACGTGCACAAGAAACCGCTATACAAACAGCAACAACATCAAATTAAGCCAAGAATGTAAGGAATGCACTTAACTGACGAGCAGTGAAGAAAGAGGAAGCGGAAGGGACATCACAATATTATATACGATGGACTGTGATATGATTGGACTATAGTTGCCTTGGAGACTACCCCCCTAATGGTTCATGGGTTGTGTTGTCTTTTGTTTAATGATTGATGTGTTACGTTTTATTTGAACTGCTAGTAGAAGTGAGGAAAGATATGCATAATCCTGTACATAAAAACAGTAAATACTCTTTCCTAATACAATGCAGTGAGAATTAATTAAAACCAGTAGGTAAAAATGGGTGTTACAAAGCCCGGTTCAGAGCAACGTCAGGTTAACAGAATCGTAAAGTTCAATGTTTCGCAAGATCATATGGCCGGGATGCCTGTCACCCCCTCCCAACACAATCCCCAAGGATGGGAAGACGGACGCAGTTCTGAACTTTTGGAAGGCGGGAGGGAGTTACCCTCCCGGCCGTATTTATTAAAATATGAAACAAAATTAAAGCATTAAAATAACAGTTTCATATCATGTACAATTTTTCATTTATAACATTACGATGCAGAGTCGTTTATTGGCTAACCTTAACAAATCTCTAATACAAAGGTTCTCCTAGCCGAGTCTAAACATCCTGCAAATGCATACTTTCTAAATAAAAATTGTACATCCTAACATTACGGGCCAACGGCAAGGTCGTAACCGGTGTCAGATCCCTACTACCAGAACTCCCCCCTCACGGTGTGAGGGGCGGGCGCACAGAGGACTGTACCTCTGTGCCAACTTCCAATTTCCCTTGTCTTAGCGGGGGCCCCTACTTTAACTCAACGCCATCTTAATGGTCGTCCGAGGACTCGTGTGAGGTGTCTAGAAGGTAGCGTGGACCCCCCTCCCACCCCACACTGTTTATCACATCCGCCGTCGCGGATATCCTGGCCCCGGGAAATTCGTAGGAGGGGCATCTAGCCGCCTCCTCCCCTGGGAGGGGCCTATGACCACCTTCCCTTAGGCGACCCCATACTTAGTGGGTGCCGCCTCCCCGTGTGAGGGGCCAATGGCCGCCTCCCCCCGGGTGCTCCCATCCATAATGGGTGGCGCCCCCACTCTAGGGACCTTGAAATTACTGCTCACCGATCATGACCTTACCGCCCGACCAAAAATATATACGACATTTATGAACCTAATGAAGAAAGCGAACAAACTTTACATTGCAATATTTATCCTCTTATCTAAGCATTCAACACATCTTTTATTAGACTGTGAAACTCCGCTCCACTGGGGAAGAAAACGTTTATGATGCAAAACATTTTATTGTAGTACCAACATTGACACCTTTATTAACCGCTAAACAAGGAGAGAAAAGATATTATCACAGAAAATCAATTTTATTGCAGTACTAACGTTGCCATAAGGGGCTGGTGGGTGGGTCAAAATTGCTCCTTGTTCCGTCGAGGGCTCACGTGCAACGAGAGGGTGCAGCTTCCAAGCACAGGAACAAGAGGATGCTTCCTTGGATTGTTGCTCCTTTTATTCCTCTTCGGGAGGGCGTGTACCCTCCTCTGGTACGCCAAAGGGGTGTGGCCAACGGTGTAGGTGTCTAGGACAACCCTTCTTGGGCGGGAAAAGGCGCGCCCTGGCTACGCCGCTTCGGGCATACCAGCCGAGACACGCCCCCCGCCCAAAATGGTTTCCCGGGGGGAGCCGGGCCCCCTAACTTACGTTCGGGGGGACCGATTGGTCGCCCCTTTCCATATGGCCGGGATGCCTGTCACCCCATCCCAACACAATCCCCAAGGATGGGAAGACGGACGCAGTTCTGAACTTTTGGAAGGCGGGAGGGAGTTACCCTCCCGGCCGTATTTATTAAAATATGAAACAAAATTAAAACATTAAAATAACAGTTTCATATCATGTACAATTTTTCATTTATAACATTACGATGCAGACACGTTTATTGGCTAACCTTAACAAATCTCTAATACAAAGGTTCTCCTAGCTGAGTCTAAACATCCTGCAAATGCATACTTTCTAAATAAAAATTGTACATCCTAACATTACTGGCCAACGGCAAGGTCGTAACCGGTGTCAGATCCCTACTACCAGAACTCCCCCCTCACGGTGTGAGGGGCGGGCGCACAGAGGACTGTACCTCTGTGCCAACTTCCAATTTCCCTTGTCTTAGCGGGGGCCCCTTATTTAACTCAACGCCATCTTAATGGTCGTCCGAGGACTCGTGTGAGGTGTCTAGAAGGTAGCGTGGACCCCCCTCCCACCCCACACTGTTTATCACATCCGCCGTCGCGGATATCCTGGCCCCGGGAAATTCGTAGGAGGGGCATCTAGCCGCCTCCTCCCCTGGAAGAGGCCTATGACCGCCTTCCCTTAGGCGACCCCATACTTAGTGGGTGCCGCCTCCCCGTGTGAGGGGCCAATGGCCGCCTCCCCCCGGGCGCTCCCATCCATAATGGGTGGCGCCCCCCCTCTAGGGACCTTGAAATTACTGCTCACCGATCATGACCTTACCGCCACAGGCCGGATAGTTGACCGGCTATCCGGACCCCCCACACTCCTACTAAAGGTCATGTTTATACAAACCCCTTAACCATGCTATGAAGTCTCCTATGAGTAAGACATTCCCTTCCCGTGTCAAATGGACCCCATCTTCGAGATACATGTGATCCCCCCGAATACATCCATGCGGAATACTGTGCAACTGTGCCGAACGAAACAACCTACCCAGCTTGTTATTAACTTTCTTTACTGAATGATTCAAAGCTGATACAGAGAGGGCCCCCCGCCACACCTTCCTGGGAATCATGTGGGACCATGCTATTGTGCACCCCGGAATCCTTCTTGCCAACCAGCTAACAGTGGATAGAACCCGCTCGAGGAGTACTCGCCAACCGAGCGTCACCAAATCATTGCCTCCCAGGTGTACTATGATTACAGACGGCGGTGACCTTGTCCGCCCTAAAAGTCCCTCAACAAAACATTGAAATTGGTCAATACAGAGCCCGCCCCTTCCGTGGAAGGTCACCCTGCACTCGTATTCCCCAGCTGCGTGAATCATGTCACCTGCTTTGAATACGTCCCCGGCACGCCTCACGTATGAGTGGCCCACGACCCACACCACTCTTTCCTCAGCCGTTGGTCTTTGACCGCTGGTCCCCAGGTGTTGGGTCGACTGCACAGTCCGCCCCGCATCGCATGCTCGCGAAACTGTAAACCAAACAGAAGACAAGAAGCGTGAGTGCATGACATTGCCTTCACAACATGTGCAACCGCACATACCTTTTATAACAGTTCGCGGACCATCGTCCCAATTGTTTCACCTTCTCAACACTCTGACCCCTGGCTGTATCCTCCGTAGCAGCCCCTATCCTAAAGGAATGGGTCCTAAAATCGCCCGGGTCCAAGCCCGCTGCCGCGATTGCCATTGTTAGCACCCGCTGAAACTGAAACCTTGTCAGTGGGGTGGCGTCGGTGTGTCTCAGCAGGCTTCCCCCCCATGATACCGCCCTTTGCGCTAAATATTCCTCAACGCACTTCACCGGGCACATGGGGGATCCTCGCATGCGCTGGACAACAATACTGTCTCCCATAGCACCCTGATCGGTCTTAGACCTGGCTATTGTGATTACCATTGAATCACCCTTGATCAGCACGTGTTCCCGACACAGACCTCCCCCCATATCCTTCTTATTTTTTGCCACCAGCTCGCTCACCCGCATAGCCCCATGGAATGCTAATGCAAAAGCGGCCCGGAATAGCACTGCCTCGGACTGGGAGGAACATGTCGCGGGGAGTGCCGACATCAACAGGGACAACCTTTCTAACCCAATCGGGTGCCTTTCGTCTACTCTATGACCCTCTAGGCGTTGCCACACACGCAGTGCCTTCTTTACCAAAAAGGACGGTGTGGGGACCTTGATGCCATGCGCCTGTGCCATGAATGCAATGGCGGCCCGGTGCCTATTGGCCGTTGCTGCTGTTCGGCCTGCCTTGTGGAGTGCTACTAAAAACTTTAGAACATACTCCTCCTGCCCCCAATTATCCCCTCCTGCTGGACCCAAAAATGCACAATAGGAACGAAACGCTCCTTCGTACGCCTTCCATGTCCTGGGGGCTAGGCTTGCTCCCACGAGGTCCTGTAATCCGGGGCACCGAGTAACCAGAGAGCTTCGGGAAATGGTGCCGCCACTAGGTCCGCGGAAGGTAGATAAGGCCTGCATGTGGGAACGAGAGAGTGCATCAGCCGCCTGGTTCAGCACACCCGGCACGTGCCTCGCCCTAAACTGAACGTTCAGTCTCATGCAAAGTAGTACAATTTCCTTTAATAATCTCAAAATCCACTTGCAGCGTGCTGCCTGGCTATTTATGCATTCAACTACGGTCATGTTGTCGGACCAAAACACCACTGAGCGCTCACGAAACTCATCCGGCCATGCCTTCAAAGCCACAAAAATGGGGAACAACTCAAGAAACCCAATGTTACCTGTGAGCCCACTGGTGTGCCACCACGTCGGCCATGTTTGCGCCGACCATCGATTACCGAAGATGGCGCCAAATCCCACACTCCCTGCCGAGTCGGTCCACAAACCCAGCTCGTCCGAGGACGCTGGTGGCTTGGCCCACACCACTCGACCGTTGAAATCCACCAGAAATGCCAACCATATGCGCATATCCTGGCGAACCTCTGTAGACAGTCTTGTGCGGTGATGCCCTTCCTTGAGACCAACCATGGCTTGTGCAATAGAGCGGGAAAAGGGGCGGGCCATTGGTATTACTCTAAGGGCAAAGTTAAGCTGTCCTACTGTTTGCTGCAACTGATGGAGAGTAACCTTCTCTTTGCTGATGCACAATTCAAGAGACGCCCTGAATTTCGCTACTTTGTCCCTTGGCAAACGGAAGCATCCCTCCACCGAATCAAGCTCAATTTCAAGAAACTCGAGTGAAGTAGATGGTCCCACCGTCTTGCCCGGTGCCAATGGCACGCCGAACTGCTTCATGAGAGTGCAAAATCCCTGCAACGCCTGCGCACATTCCGTGTCACCGGCTGCCCCCAAGAACAAAAAATCATCTAGGAAGTGCATAACCTGTGTATAGCCCGTAGCTTTGGTGAACGCCCATTGCAGAAAACAACTGAATTTCTCAAAATAGGCGCAAGAGATGGAGCAACCCATTGGCATACATCTGTCCATGTAGTAGCGTCCTTGAAACACAAAACCTAACAGACGCTGATCCTGAGGGTGTACCGGGAGCAACCGGAACGCTGACTCAATATCTGACTTCGCCATCAGCGCCCCGGGCCCCAGGCGATTTAACATGGCAACGGCCTCATCGAAGGATGCGTACCGTACTGAACAAACCCCTGGGTCAATCGCATCGTTCACTGAGCTACCCTTAGGAGCAGACAAATTATGAATCAACCTAAACTCACCTGGGTCCTTCTTGGGGACTACTCCCAATGGTGAACAAATGAAATTAGTAACTGGCGGGTGCCTATATGGGCCCCGGGCAACTTCCTTCGCAATCTTTCTTTCTACCACCATCGGGTTCTGCTGGACGGACAGTGGATTTTTACATAGTGAGTCCCCCCGAAAATCCCCCGCCGGGATGTGGAAACCATACGAGAAGCCGTCCCGTAACACCCCAGCAGAGACATGATCAGGGTATTCGTTTAGCCAGGGGATCATTGCCATGATATCTACGGGGGTAGGTAGTGGTACCCCGTGGCCGATATTAGACCTGTTTGGCACCTCCTCTACCCCTGGTATCCCCATTCTTGGCTCTGCACGAACTCTCAGGGTGTGAAGAATGTCCGCACCCTGCACACTCATGCCTGAACTTACATGTCCCTTGTGGCCTCGTGCACTTGCCTCTGTTAAAATTCCAGCAAACACCCTTTCTACCCCCGTTCCCACCACTCCTGGGTTGGTGATCACCAGCGGGGCCTGCTCGAAAGGGCGCCGCCGATTGATGGCGGGAAGGCGCCGACCAATTCCCGCCAAGCGAAGACGACTTCGTCGTGCCCGGCAGGAGCTGCTTCTGCCAAGAGACGGAGTCGAGATAGTCCCACGTCAGAGACGAATCGTGCTCCTTGGCCTTACGAAATTTACTATCATAACCCCTCCATTCATCACCCTCATATGTTTCATAGAAATCCATTATGCGTGTCTGATAACAGGCCAATTCGGTCAAAATCTCAGGCTTACGTTCACCCATGATTGCAGTAAACATCGCAAAGGCCTTGGCCCAATTAGAGATCGTCTCATCTACCCTGAACCCCGCCATTTTTGCGCGCCACACACGCGGATGCAACAAATCCTTCTGAGCCTTAACATACTCAATCTCGTGATGGTCAGTCAGGAGCGAAAACATATTCACATACTTATCAGCCCAAATCATTTCTTTCGTGGCCAGTGGAATATGTTGAACTACTTTTTCCCTTCTTGAGGGTAAAGACCCCCCCTTGGCTGCTTACCGGACTCCATAGCTGGTCCCGCTGATTTTCCACCGCCAGCCGCCGGTCCTTCCGAGGGAACCTGTGAGGGGACAAGAGGGAGATTCGCCTTCGCAGCATCTCGCAATTGCCGCAACTGCTTCATTAGCAACCTAGCCTCTTCGGCCGTGTCTCCGGGTGCCGCCGCACCCTCGGTATTCTTTCCAAGCCATGCGGCCAACTGGGCGGCCAACTCCGGAGGCATTTCCTCCTCGCTGGTGGGCGTAACTACAACCGGAATTGGTTGGCCTGCGTCCGGGATCGGTACCGGGGCCTCAACTGGACTAACCGGGCTTGCCGGGGGTGACTCGGGAACTGGGGCCTCCCCCCTGCCGCCCTATTCCTGGCCCTTTTACCTCTCCCAGCAGGGACTACTCCCGGCAATGCTGGTCCGATGACCTTCTTTGGTCTGCCCGTATTGTTCATTGCCGCCATCTGCTTTTTCATGCTCGCCATATCTTTCATCAGCATGCGGAGCATCTGCTCCGTCCCTGCCTTCTTTCCGGCCTTCTTGCCAGGCATCGTTGTCGGATACTCGACCCTTGCTGCTCAGCTGCTCAACGAGGTCCTGGATCCGGAGGTCCGAAGTCGCTTGGAAGAGAAGGCTCCTGGAAGAGAAACACAAAAATTACAAGTTCTCAAAATTGCTCCTTGTTCCGTCGAGGGCTCACGTGCAACGAGAGGGTGCAGCTTCCAAGCACAGGAACAAGAGGATGCTTCCTTGGATTGTTGCTCCTTTTATTCCTCTTCGGGAGGGCGTGTACCCTCCTCTGGTACGCCTACGGGGCGTGGTCAACGGTGTGGGTGTCTAGGACAACCCTTCTTGGGCGGGAAAAGGCGCGCCCCGGCTACGCCGCTTCGGGCATACCAGCCGAGACACGCCCCCCGCCCAAAATGGTTTCCCGGGGGGATCCTGGCCCCCTACCATACGTTCGGGGGGACCGATTGGTCGCCCCTTTCCAATCTCATGTACTTTGTGCAAAATACGCAATAAGGGGTCCAAGTAAGATGTAACACTCCAATACCTGACCAGTCTGCACTATATAAAACTGCAAAAAACCTAAAAAATAAAAAGTGTTTTGCACACTTATGTCATTGGGCTATATGTGGGCTACATCTGGGTGTTATTTGTGCTACATTTGGGCTCTTTTTTCTCTGGTGGCCATCTTGGAAGACATTTGTTATGAAGTCTCCTAATTTCCTCATTCACTGCAGTCTCCTCAGTAAGAAATGCTTTCAGTTTTTCACTTTGATTCCATCAAGAAGGCATTCAGATGTGTCACACATCTGCCATAAATTCAGAATGTTAGCCCTCTAGGTGTTCATTAGATCACTGTAGTAAAGCTACTGCTCACCAGGGAGTTCGCTGGAAGTCTACTGCTGGTATTGAAAGTGATTGTTTCAGTCTGCATGTCAGAATTTTCTAATGAAATTGAAGAGGATTTGAGATTTCACTAAAAACATGCCCTAAATTTTCTTTCTGCAGCACTATCCTGTTCACTATTCTGAAATTCTATTTTCACTTCTTTAACAGTTGAGCACCCCCTTACTGCACATTCCTATTGGAACAATCTACTTTTCTATCCCTGCTCAGATTGATTCAGTGAATAAAATTAACTGTTCACCTTGCAATACTATAAATAAAATGCCAGGTGGAATATAACTCATTGTGGTTGTACTTCTTCTCTTTTGTTAAAAATTCTTTAAGGTATTGATTACTAATGTCGTCTCGCCTTGCCTGACCCTGATGTTGGGACAGGGCAGGCAGAGGTGGAAGGGGCGGGAACAGGAAGTGGAAGTGAGAAGGGGCAGTAGAGTAATGGCACAGAGGAATAAAGAAGTGCCGAAATCGAGCTCCCTAGTTGAGTCTTCTTTGGGGGTTAAAGGGGGCCATTACACTGGTGACAAAGGTTCACCCACTGCTGTTACCCCCCGCTGTGATTGTGCAGCCAAAAACACGCCAAAACGCAAAAGGAGCACGAACACGCGATCGAAATCGCGAGGAGAGTCGAGCGCTGCTGGAGCGCCATCCCACGAAGACTGGAACTGCCAGAGGGTAAGTCCAAGTCCAAAATACTGATCACCCTTGGGGAAAGAGGCAAATAAGAAACCGGAGCCACTGTGAAGACAGAGATCCATGTCCTTTTCGGCGGCCATCTTTAAGTCAGGCGCCAGACATAGGACTACATTGGTGTTTACCCATCGGCCATTTTGAAGTCAGGCGATTTCCGAGAAACTTGAAAAAAAAAATGAAATACCCGCAAATAAAGCACCGTCTGGCCTAGGAAACCGGTATCTGAACCAAGAATGTCAGTAGAGCCTGACACCTCACGCCCAACAGCCATGGGATCAGCCATGCAACCCCAGAAACCACACCCAATGCTACTGGGAGTATCATATCTGCGCCCGCCAGAACCGTTGGAGTTGACGTCAGGAAACAGCATGGGGCCCAAATGGAAGAGTTGGCCAGAGGATTTTCAAGACTTTATGACAGGGTCTCAAGTACAAGACCCCAAGCAGAAGCTGATAGCACTGCGAAACCTGATAGGGAAAGACATTGCACAAATCATCAAAGAATTGCCTGCCGCTAGCGCCGCCTCATACGACAATGTGAAAGGAGCCCTGGATCGGAAGTTTCTGCACAAGCGAAATTTAAACTACGAGCAGTACACGTTCAACCTCGCGTCACAAGAAAAGGACGAACCAATGTGTGATTTAATTGCTCGCATTCGGCGTCTAGCCCGATATCGTGAATTTGATACATTCAACACAGAAAACGCTCTGAGACTGCGCATAATTGCGGGATGCCAGTCGGAATCATTACGCCGCCGATTATTAAAGAAACACTACACACTCGAAAAAATAGAGGAACTCACGCGCATAAACGATCAAGCGGAAGACCATGCCAAGAAGATGGAAGCCAACAAGTCTGAGAAAAAGGAGCAAGCGTTTAAAATGCAGTCTCACACAGACCCGAAGCGCCGGTCGGATCACCGTAAGTCAGGAAGATCAATGGAACTCAAAACAGTCGGACAAACAGACCAGCCTCGAAATGTTATAGGTGCGGACAAGACTACCCTCACTCCGGACAGTGTCCTGCCATCGGACAACAGTGCCACCGCTTTGGAAGAGAAAACCACTTCGAAGCAGCCTGTCAAACGCGAAGATCAGAGATAAGAACAACCAAGCCAAGTTCAGAAGTTCGTCACCAAGCCAGAGCAGTGAAGGGTAGGAGAAGCCGCTCATCCAGCTCATCAAGGTCGAGCATCCAATCAGCCAGCTCATACAGATCTCAGAGGTCGACATCCTGGGAATCGTCATCTCATACACCTGTCTCGCAGGACAGCGATGAATATATATGCATGGTGTCGGACCCTGACAGACTGAAAAGATGCCCAAAACTGGACATTCAAATAGGGAATCATCCCACCAAGTTTGTACTGGACTCAGGAGCGTCTCACAACTACATCTGCGCCCTGGAGTATCAAAGCATGAAACCTCTATCAAAACTGGAGCCAACAGCCGTTCAAGTCTACACTTGGATGTCCAGGAAACCATTACCTTGTCTGGGACGGTTCAGCACGACCCTAACGTATAAAGACCGACAGATTTAAGCCTACGTCCACGTGGTTGAAGATCCAGAGGCAGCGAATTGTCTTCTCGGTCTGCCAACAGCAGAACGCCTCATGCTTGTCAAACTTCTGTAGATGGTAGACGACACTCCAGACATAGTCAACAAGTTCCCCAACCTCTTCAAGGGTCTTGGAAAACTTAACCAGTTCAAGGTCAAGCTACATATTAACGAACAAATACCGCCCATAGCCCAACACCACAGGAAGGTACAGTTTCACCTGCAACAAGCAGTGGATGATGAACTACAAGACCTGCTGAGGACGGACATCATTGAATGGTCCACAGGGCCCACTCCATGGGTATCACCAGTGGTGGTAGTGCCCAAGAAAGGACAATACAATAAGGTACGCCTGTGTGTGGACATGCGCGCACCAAATACCACCATTGAAAGGGAGCGACACCCCGGAAATCATATCAGCGATATGATTGCCCGCCTCAATGGAGCAACCGTCTTTCCAAAGCTGGATCTCAACAAGGGATATCACCAGCTAGAACTGCACGAGAAATCCCGCTACATTACCAACTTCACCACTCACCAAAGCCTGTTCCACTATAAGCGTTTGAACTTTGGAATTCAAGGCATCCCAAATGCCTTTAACTATAGTGACGACATCCTAGTGTTCGGAGGAAATCAAACAGAGCACGACAAAGCATTAGACCGTGTATGCCACACGTTACTCAATGCCAATCTCACACTTAACCCGGGTAAATGTAAATTCCACAAGTCTACATTGAAATTCTATGGACATATCTTTTCCAAAGATGGTATGAAACCAGATCCTGAGAAGGTGTCGGCTCTCGCGGACACCCCACAACCACAAGACATTAGCGACCTCCGCTCGTTCCTGGGGATGGCGAGTTACTGTGCTCGTTACATTAAAGACTATGTAACCATCAGCTACCCGCTCAGAGAACTCACCCGCCAGGGTCAACCATTCCGGTGGTCACCTGCGTGTGAACACGCCTTCAACAAGATTAAGACAGCTGTGAGCTCTGCCATCAATCTAGCCTACTTTGACCCCAAAAGGAAAACTGAAATCACAGTGGATGCCAGTCCTGTTGGGCTAGGTGCCATCCTGGCACAATACAACGAGGTAGCAGACAAATGCCATGTGGTCACCTATGCCAGTCGCAGTCTCACTGACACAGAGAAGGCCTACTCGCAACCTGAGAAAGAGAGCCTTGTGGTTGTATGGGCCTGCGAGCATTTCCACCTGTTCGTATACGGAAAACACTTTACTCTCATCACAGACCACCAAGCCCTTGTCACCATATTTGGCAACCAACGAGCGAAGATGCCCCCGCACATAGAAAGATGGGGCCTATGTTTGCAAGACTACATTTGCACCATTGTCCATAAGCCCGGAAAAGCGGAGAACCCAGCGGACTATATGTCACGGCACCCACAATTGCATACCCTAGAGCGAGGCTCTTTAGCTGAAGAATACATTCACTTTGTCATCGACAATGCATGTCCTCCTGCAGTACCACTGGAAGCCATTTGTGAAGCATCTAGTCAAGACCCCACGATTCAGGACGTCATGGTCCGAATACGTGCCAACTCATGGAGACATCAAAGGGACAACCATCAAGATACAACTGTTGATGCCCAAGAACTTGTAGCATTCAGACATGTCCAGGAGGAACTGTCAATCAGTACAGATGGTCTATTGCTAAGAAGGTGGAGGATAGTCATTACTCAGTGACTGCGACAAGGAATCATCAACTTGGCCCACGAGGGACACAGAGGAATAGTAGCCACCAAGAAAGCACTTCTGGAACGTGTCTGGTTTCCCCTACTTGATTAAATGGTGGAAGCCACACTTAAAGACTGTGTCTCATGTCAATTAGTGGGTCGTGACGAACCACCAGCTCCCCTACAAGTGTCCGATCTACCAGATGGGGTGTGGCAGCAAGTGGCTATTGACTTTTTTGGTCCACTAAAATCGGGCAAATATATCATCGCCATCATGGACGAGTACTCTCGCTTTCCCATCGCATATCAAGTACCGTCCACCAAAGCGACAGCAGTCATCCCCGTCATTGATGAGACCTTTGCATCATGGGGAATCCCCACTGGAGTAAAGACAGACAATGGACCACCGTTCAATGGTCACGAATTCTCCGAATTTGCAAAGCATCTTGATTTCAAACATAGGAAAATCACCCCCTTATGGCCTCAAGCCAACGGTATGGTAGAACGGTTTATGGGTACCCTCAAGAAAGCAGTCCAACAAGCAGAACTCGCTCATCGTGACATACAGCAAGCTTTGAAAGAAGTATTGCGAGCTTACCGCACCACGCCACACAGTATCACAAATCAATGTCCGGCCACCCTGATGCTTGGACGAGTTCCTCGCACTCGGCTACCTACCTCAAGCGCTGTCATGCAATCTCGAACTGTGACTACGGATCATGATACGCTGGTGAAGCTGGATCATGACAAGAAACTAAAAATGAAAGACTATGCTGATCAACGCAGGCATGCCAAACAGACGGACAATCAGGAAGGAGATTGGGTGATGGTTAAGCGCGACCACAGAACAAAAGCAGACAGTCGATACCTCGCACACCCATTGCAAGTTTCCAGTCGTAATGGGACTATGGTTACAGCTGAAGTTGCCAACAAACGAATAACCCGAAACATATCCTATTTCAAAAAATGTTATCACCCCCTGCTCACGATCGAGCCCGGGCTCGGGACTCCAGCACTGATTCATTGAGCCAAGGAGAACACAGCGATTGAGAGTATTCCAGCCCGACAAGGCATAAAGATGTCAGAGACTACCATCCTCCTGAACAGGTGCGGGCAGCCGCCCACGACGGATTGCCAAACAATCCGTCCGTCTTATTGAAGAACTCTAAGAGACAGTAAGCCTTACTGTACAAAGGGGGGAGGTGTTGTGTCACCTTGCCTGACCCTGATGTTGGGACAGGGCAGGCAGAGGCAGAAGGGGCGGGAACAGGAAGTGGAAGTGAGAAGGAGCAGTAAAGTAATGGCACAGAGGAATAAAGAAGTGCCGAAAACGAGCTCCCTAGTTGAGTCTTCTTTGGGGGTTAAAGGGGGCCATTACAACTACGAGCTAATTTTTTCATTCTCATCAAATTGTGTTTGGATTCATTACTAATTATTGGATATATATCAAGTTTGATAATATAGGTCTAGGACCGCAGTAAAACACAAAGGCATCAACTGACAGGCTGCTCCTGTTGAAATATAACAGGAAGATATTTGAAATCTCACTTAAACATGTCCTAATTTTGCTTTTTACAGCACTAACCATAATTTCTATGACAAAATAAACCCCCTCATTTTGTTCCTTTTTAAATTAAATGTTTTAAGCGTTACCAGTTTATTCCAATCAAGATGGCTTAAGGTGTGCCATACTTTTGTCATAAGTAAGGCCGTTAGCGCTTTAGTTGTTCTTTAAAACACTCTGAGAAGCTGCAGTAGAACACAAAGGAATCAACTAACAGTCTCTGCCCTTGTTGGATGTACATGTTTTACTGAGAAAGTCAGACTTCATTCTCACATGGCTGGGAAAGATAATGTGAATTTACAGAAAATATGCTCTCATTTTAGCTTCTGGAGCACCTTCCAAAACTCTATGGGACAAGCATGTGAAAATAGTTTTCTCTCAAACATGATTTTCACAGGGCAAAATCACCTTAGAACACACCACAATTCCTGAAATTAGTATGGTACCATCAACAACTGAATTTTAATGTAACTAAAGTCTGTTTTCACCCTTTATAGTTCTCCTTTTGGTAACCCTCAAAATCTTCTATTCACTGCAATGCATTTCAATGGGTACTATCATGTATGTTGGTCCCAAGATGGCTGCCAGCAATTCCAGGATGAAGTGCTGACAGCCAATCAGATCTCACGATGAGAAGTTTGGTAAGGCTCTGCCCAGATATCAATATTTTTTTCTTTTTCAGATGTCTCAGGAACTACTGAACGGATTAACACCATTTAACAAATGAACCAAGATCTACCTTTTTGCCAAATTTGGTGTCATTCCGCTCAGTAGTTCGGCCTGTAACCGTGTCTAAAGTTTCCTACGGGAATTAACATGGAGAAAACACATTTTGGGACCCCCCCTTTTTTCTCAGCCCCCGCTTGCCAAATCACCCTGAAACTTTTAAGATAGGAGCTGACGGGAGCACACCACGAGTTTTGAAAATGTCAAAGTTATTGGGAAAAGAATGTTACGATTTTCCTATTGATAATAGGTCCTAACTATAACTATATATATATTTCTTGTTTGAAACGTTGGTGGGTGGTGTATGGTGGCGGCATTTATGCTTGAATAAACAAGCTTTTTTAATTTATATTGTTTTCTGGAGTGCAGTAACCCCCTTGGTCGCTATACCCCAGTACAAACAACTCTTTTCCACCAACAGCAACAACAAGCTCACCCAACGACAGTTCCTCCTGGGAATCTACCTGTCACAGGCATTCACTTAGATCTCCCCCGTAAGCAACCCCTTACATTATTGTTCTGGGTAATGTTCCAAAAAAGCAAACTGCCAAAGAGGAATCATGGGTATCCCTTAAAAATAAATCATTACATTGGTTGAGCACTAGGGTAGGCTTGAATAGACAGTTATTTCATGAGTTCAAGATGGTCAGAAGAGTACAGTGGGTGGGATCATATGAAAAAATGTTAGCAGGTGACTGCATAGTTATGACATTTGGTTCACAGTTGCTAGTAAATAAAATCTTGAGGATTGGTGTAAATCACACTATAGATGCTGTTGGGATTATTATTTTACCGCTAGGGTTTTTTATTCTCCCAGAAGAAACCACCAGACCCTCCCTAACTGGAGAAACCCATCCATTCATCAAGCTCAAATATAGTCTGTTCCTACTTATAATAGATTTAACGTTCTCTCAGGGCTGGACGATAACGAATGACTGAAAGCTGTGGACATTTTAATAAGGGGATCACAGCCTGCTGCTCCCAGCTTGGTCCTCAGTCATTTTAAAATGTAAGCGTTAGGAAATCGTTCCGGTAGTCCGAAAGTAGTTCACCCCCCAAACCCAAGCCCGTAGAGTCGAGTACCAATTGCAGTGCCCGATGCTGCAGAAGATTGAGAGTAGCTTCCTGAGATATTTACTCGCAGTCCCTCAAAGCTCCTCGACATATTGATGTCATTTAGAGTTAGGGTTAGAATATATATCTGATATTATCAGAATCCAACCAATCCTGTAATGGTATCGTGTCTGGTCATCGGAAAAGTGTGATTTGTCACAGCGCCTTATTCACAATTGTCTTACGTTAGAAAAGATGTACAAGATCAGTTGGCTAGTTTTTGTGAAAAAAAATCTTTGATGATTTAGGCCTAGTGAGATATTTTAATCATCCATTAACCTCTCTGAGATACCGAGGAAAGAATTAAAAAAGTTATGCTTGTTGCAGCTACGACTTTCTAGCGAGATTGGAAAAAGTTCCGTGCAGCACATTTGAGTTATTCAGACCACCTTCACAGTGCAGCCATACATAACGTATAATCTGACTACATATGAGAAATTTTTATTAACTTGTTTTAAATTTTATATCTTTTATCGTCTAATAACTTTCCTGCAACAGAATGACTGGTCTAGGAATCTATCTGTGTGTCCATGTGACGATGTTTCCTTACAATCTTCAATTCACACAGTGCTATTTTGTAGATTTTATGTAAATCCACAAAGTCGATGGATAGTTCCTATATTGAGATCAATGGGTCTACAATGTTGTCGCCCAGCTTTCCTTGCGCTCCAATCCTTGGAAAATGAAGTGTATGCTAAGTCTATAGCCTGTTTTCGGACGTTTTGTGTCAAACATCGTCCAAATCTTGGTTAATTCCTGACGCACTGGCACTTTAACTTGAAGTATCTTGTTTTAATTGCACTTTTTTAATATATATTGAATTTGCAATGCACTGACTGTACTGATTGTATTTATTGTTTGCACATGTTTTTATTTGTACTTTTATGGTTTTTCTACAAAATTATGGAAACCGAAAAAAGGAATTTGAAATTGAATTGAGTGCAGTGATTTTACTTATTTGGATAATCAACTACGAGGCACTGTCTGACCTCGACACCGGCACCCGCTAAAAACGAGCGGACGAGCTACAAACTGCTTTATTTATTAATTTATATTGTTTAAAAGAGTGTGTGTTTTTGGGTAGAATTGGGCTACACTTGTGTAGCCTAAGGAATTGTGTGTATATAGTTGTTTTAAGTTATGTTTAAGAACTGTTAGGTTTGTACTTTAACCCCTTCGGTGCTCATGTCAGCTGTATGCCGTCGCGAGCACTAGCTGGCTGGTGCTGCGAACGTCCAACGGCCGCCGCGGCCCCGCCCACTCCTGAGAACGCCCGCGCTGCGCCGAAATAACGGCCGCGGTAAACGGGTTAAATTAAAATCTTGTGTTTGTAAGGAGGATGTGTAGTATGATTATGCACTCTAGTAGAGTTTTTTTTCGATTTTCCCTGGTACACCAGCACTGTCTCGAAAGCTGGATTATTTTTCAGCTTATTATTGTTTTGCCTTTGACCTGCTCAGAAGTGTAACAGTTCTGCTGCTGCTTTTGCTTTGTTTGTGTCCTGTTTTGCATCATGGCTCTAGGAGGAAAATCCAGGGTTGTTGCTCGTGCTGCAATCGTGGAGGAAGAACAGGCCATTGCCATTGATGTGTAAGAACTGGACGGGGAAATAACTTAAAGACTCAGTTCTTCACTATTTCTGGGGGGGAGAAAAAAGGTAACGCCCAGCATGTGACATGTTCATTATGTCACAAAGTCATATCCCATGGGGACCACAGGAATATGAAAACACTTTTGCGCCAAGCATGTCACCCATTTGGCTCAAGCAGAAAGGAGAAGATAGCTGAATTGGTGCAGCTCAAGGAAGAAACATCTGCAAGAGCCGTGGATATCCCAACTCTGGACTGTCCATATGGACTTTCGCTACACTAGTACTACCACATAGTACTTCTGCACCACCTGCTATTCCACCACCTGGGTCGAGAGTTGCTGTGAACCTCCTTAGGCAACAGTGCAACATCGTTGAGCGTTATGAAGGGACAGCGCCATACTGTTTATATTGTCAAACAGTCCTAGTCGCAGAGGAGAGTGAACTGAACATCCATCATGAGCTTATAATAGCCCACCGCTGCCCTCCCCAACACCCTCAGGGTTATTTTTGGGGGGGTTTGCAACAGGTTTTTTATATGCCCTGTTGGGTTTGTGTTTTTTTTGTTTTATAGTTGGTCTGGTTGACCTACAGTTTGACACAAAAAAAAAATTCTTTTGAGAACAATTTTCAACTTCATTATTATATAGAGCTGATTATTATCGCAACTTTTTTCACTTATAGGAACAGGTAGAAATATATGCAAATGAAGGATAAAGGAGAAGTAAGTGAAGTGTAAGTTACATTATGTAGGCAAATTTAGTAAAGGAATAGTATTTTTAGCTTCTAATTTTGAAATTTCAATTTTTTACTCACGTGAAAACTCTAAATTAGAATAAATGTCATCTGCATTTGTTCACATATTTTAACAACTAACATATGCTATCATTTAGCACTCAGCAGGGTGCAGATAAACAATATTTTGTTCATCATCAAACAATGGGGAAAATACAAATTAAATGGATTGCAAAAAGACACATTTTAATGCTGTGCTTGTTCAACTGTGAGTTGTACTTAAAGTACAAAAGGAATTCATAATATCTACCTATATTTATTACCTAAAATCTTGGTGTTACTCTTGCAATGTGTTTTGGTTTCTTACTACTGCCAAATTTAACAATAACAAGTGAAATTTAATCAATACTTTTCTATTTTTCAAACTGAAGCATATGTCCCATGCTCCATTTACAAGTCCATTTTGCACATCCAAATTGCGCTGTAAAATTACATGGCATTTTTTACAAAGTTATGTCTTTTTCTAATCTGGTAGTTTGTGACACAGATTTCTCCATTCACTTTTTATTGCTGTGTTCTCTACACATATTAGCATCTGTACAATGTTTTTTTGCATTCATATTCACATCATCAGCACATAGTCCTATCTTACTTTGCAAACATGGATCATAACCCTTACCATTTTAAATTTTGGGGATGCCCATTTAGTCCTTTTGTGGATGTAGGTACTCTTTTTCAAGTGTATTTAGAGTACATTTTCTTATCTCTAAGCTTTACTTGAACTTCCGTTCTAGTACAGGAATTCACTTGTAAATAATATTTTCACAGCAGTTCATGACACAGATTTCTCCATTCACCTGTTTGTTTGTATAAGTGTGGTCTCTACACTTATTAGCTGTTGTACAGTTTTTTTTGCATACATATCCATGTCATCAGTACAAGATTTATTCTTACTTTGTAAACATGGCTTATTACCTTTACCATTTTCCATTTTTGGAATGTCCACTTTGTCCTTTTGTAGGTGTAGGTACTTTTTCTCAAATATACTTAGAGTACGTTTTCATATCTCTAAACTTTCTAGTACTCACTAAAGTGCCCTCCTCTCCCTGCTTTGAGTCCTTCTGAGACATTACTTCTGAGCAAGTACTGCCCTTATTAGCACATATTAAATCAGGCTCCCCTTCATACCTGGCCCCTCCCTTCATCATTTCTGACTTTGCACCGGCTCTTGCAGAGCCGATTACGGAAGTCTGCAACATATCACTAGCCACGGCCACCCTCCCTCATAAATGGAAAATGGCACAAATAAAACCTTTACTAAAAAATCCCTGGCAGATCCTTCAGATCTACACAACGATAGACCCTTTTCTCTCGTCCCATTTTTTCTAAAGTCATGGTGGCTGGCTTTGATTAATAAACAACTTATGGGCTACCTTGAACAGAACAACCTACTGGATGCTTCTCAGTCCGGGTTCTGTGCGCTTTATAGCACCGAATCCTCATAGACTGAAGTAAAAGACACAATCAGGCTGGCTTTGGATAAGGGGATACCCACGATGTTAGTCCTCCTGACTTGTCAGCAGCTTTTTGGCACCATCTCTCATAGAATCCTTCTGGACAAGCTATGTGAGATTGGTGTCAGAGGAACTGCCCTACAATGGTTCGAAAGTTTCTTGGCCGATAGAACACAATGTGTCCAACTGGACACGTTCACATCTCAGACCATGGCTGTTGACAAGGGGTCCCTCAGGGCTCCATCTTAAGCCCCACCTTGTTCAACATCTATGTGTCTTCTCTGGCCAAAATTATTAGATCTTGTGGGTTCAATACTATCTTGTACGCGTATGAAATCCAAGTGATAGTCACCATTGAGACGGATCCCGCGTCGACCAGAGCTAAGTTCAAACATGGTATGCTAAAAATAGCCACATGGTTGAAGGTGAACTTTCTACAGCTCAACTCCAACAAAACAGAGATTCTGCTGTTCTGAAAAGCAGAGGAGCTATGGGCCCCAGACTGGTTGTCAGCAGAGCTCGGGGAATCTCCTAAGCCAAAGCATTTGGCAAAGAATCTGGGTGTTATAATTGATGATAGACTTTCAATGGAGGAGCATGTGAAAACCATCTTGGGCACTTGCTTTGGCCTGATGTGAATGCTGAGAAAACTCTTCCTGTGGATTCCCTTTTCGGCCAGAAAAGCCCTTATACTTGCACTTCTAGTTAGTAGAATAGATCACTGAAATTCTTTACTGGCAGGGATCAGGGAAGACCTACTTTACAGGCTACAAGTTGTTCAGAACACAGCTGGTCGCCTAGCCCTCAATCAGCCTGTCTGAACCCCATCAGCACCCCTCCTGCGACAGCTGCACTGGCTGCCTGTCAGGAAAAGAGCAGTTTTCAAGCTTCGGTGCCTGGTGTTTAAATCACTCCAGGGGAAGGGCCCTATTTATCTAATGAAGAAGCTAAAACCGTATACCCCCACTCACCGAGATCGAGCAACCGACAGCTGCTCTGCCCCCCTGAGAATCAGGAGAGTCAGAATGGGTGGCCGCTCCTTCTTATATCTTGCCCCCGTTCATTGGAACAAACTGCCAGAGGACATACGAGCCTCCTCCAATTTAAAAAAAAACTGCTTAAAACTTGGTTGTTCTGTCAGTAATTAGCAATCTTAGATCCGCTCTGTCTGCTACTCTGGTGCTGAGAGATCCCCCTTGGGGATGATTCGATTGCGACCTACAAATCTAAATAATAATAATCCAGCAAGTTAACTAACGTAAATACTGGTTGCATAGGTCTAGTAGTATTGGGCTATGTTTGTGGCCTAATGCAAAATATAATCCAATAGCAATGTGTTACAGCTTAATTGTGCATGTTATGTAGCATACTATTAGTTTATTTTATCATGTGATTAAAGTTAGTCACTGTTTCCCATGTGTTTTCAAGAGATTACCAGAGACATACTATATAAATGTTGCTTTGCCTTCTAATCCTGTACTCAATTGGTTTACATGGTCATATGATTTGTAGGTACACTATAATATTCTTAAAGTATGCACTCTAATGTATTTGTCATATAATGTGCTTCTCTAGTACTGTTTGTTCTATGTCAGTAGCCCAATCTTATATACACACAGTTCCTTTCATAGCTGTAATATGTTAAATAGTATCTAATTGGACGCTGTAATATGTTAAATAGTATCTAATTGGACAGTGTTCTATCCCAGTACATCCATGTTTCACTTTCCTAGATTCAGGCAGTGTTTCTGGAAGATTTGTGGTACTCTTCAAAGAAGATTGTTTGTGTGTAGATAATTCAACACAATTATGTCTTTTGGGCTAGAAATCTGCCAATAGGCATGGAATTGAGCAAAATTTAGGTTTGCAAACATTGAGATCACATGGGTAGCTGAAAGAGTTTTAAGGTGAAATAAGGTCTTACCTCTCATTTCCTCTCTTTGTGCTTGTCAGCATCTCCATTTTATAATTAGTCATTGTGGAGGCAGTGATATGGGTCACCTCAATGGTGTTCAAATTAAAATAGAGATGAAAGTTACTTTTACATGTTTAATGAGTCTATTTCCTGACACTCATTTTGTGTTTTCCAACATTTGCCAAAGGATAAAATGGAAGTACTCATTAGCAAATGCCAGAAAGTATCAGAAAACACGCAGATATATAAACAAAAGAGTGTCTGCATCCTAAGTGATCGCAGGATCTCTTCCATATATCACCTAAACATTCTCTTTTGAAAAGCTTCCCTGTATCATGTAGATGGTGTACATTTTACTGCAGATGCAACAATGTATTCATTAATAGTATCTGCCAATCGCATATAAAAAACCCATACTCTCCATAGATTTAAGCGACGGAACTGCGGTACCCCGTATTTTTATTAAAAAAACATATAGGCATTTGCACATATTATTCCCTTCATATCAGTACTATAATAAACTAATACTAACCTACTGGCGGTAAAGCTGTAACATAAGGAAAGTCAAATAGGTAACCATTTACTGCTTGATTTTTACACAGTGACTTCAGAAAACCTGAATTAAACGTGGCTTCCTTACTTAAATCGTGTGATCTTAGGCAACTATTTGATTTTAGCAAAACGATTGTTTTTTTCATTATCACATAAGAAAGCACTTTCAAATATAAGAGTTCAGAAAAACAGTTGTTATAAAACATATGTTTGATTTAATAGACTACAATATTGCTTTATAATAACCTGGGGCACATATGCAGTTTACATGAAATTTTCTTGCCTCTTAGTTTACTCATGGTTCATTTTTAAAGAACGTCTCAATGCTGTGCTATAATGAGATGTACTAATGACAACGTTTCCACATGTTAAAGAAATAATTTTTTTTGTGTTTGAGTTTTGTAGAGATGTTATCATATGTACATGATATTTGGTGTAGAGTTTACCTGTTAAATATTTTCAGGGCTTGGCTCTTGCACGGCTCTTTCCTATAATTTGTTAGTTTGCCAACCTGTACAAAACTTTGGGATTTAATTACACATCTCATTTAAAAACAAAATTAAATGTGCAAATGGAAATCTCCCTGTAGTGTGCAGTGAAATGGAATGAAATCAGCAATTTTTGGCAGACCTCTCTGTGTATACAACAAGGAATCTAGCAGCTGCCTTTTCCAAAAAGCATTAATGTAAAAGTTTTGTACAGGTAGGTGGGCAAGCTTACAAATTAAGGGGGAGAGTCCGTGCCTGAGCGGAGACCTGAACATATTTAAAAGCATCCATTTGCATCTGTGAATGGATGATGTCCATCGTGTTTGGCAGCGCTGAACTGTGTTCTGAACTGTTAGCAATAAAAGTTTAATGCTGCTAAACAGGAGTAAGATTACCCCATACACAAATGCAAATGATTGAAATAGCCCCGTTTGTTTTTGTTTCTCCTCTGCCAGATTTCTCCACTTAGAGTTCTCTCCTTTGAAATGCGCGCTACAGTGTGCCCCCTGTGGGGAGATAGATTGATGTGTGCGCGGCCACCCAGGTGCGCACCTTAGACGGAACAATGGTTTGGACCTAGTTTCCATAGGAAAAGCATTTTTTGTTTTCCCAATAACTTTGGCATCAGTTGATGAATCTACGCAAATTCTTCAAAAGTAGTGGGGCGCTCTGGTCAGTTCCTGTCTTGAAAGTTTCGGGGTAATTTGTGAAGCGGGGGCTGAGAAAAAAGGGGGGTCCCAAAACGCGTTTTCCCCATGTTCATTTCCATAGGAAACTTTAGACAAAGCTACAGCCCAAACTGCTGAACGGAATTACACCACATTTGACAAAAAGGTAGCCCTTGGTTCAGAAAGTGACCTTTTTTTTAAATGGTATTAATCCGTTCAGTAGTCCCTGAGGAATTAGAAAAATAAAGTTTCGATATCTGGGCCAGCGGTGGTTTCGCGAACCCTCCCGGGCACGAGCTCCCCCACATGTCCCGGGGACCACCACCTCACCAGAGCACTAAATATGGAAATGAGGAGGTCCGTTATGGACCCCCGAGCCCCAGGGACCACCACCTTCCCGGGGCTTTGCACTGGTGGTGAGGGGGGCAGCACGGCCCCCCCTCGTGGAGCCCTTGATGGCCCTGGGGACCGCCACCCCCCAGGGCCAGCTCCTGCATTGTACTGCTGTTTGCGGTTAGGATTTTGGAAGAGAGAGCTTTCAAAATCCAAAGCAGATTGCTTTTCACAAGGGGAGCAGTATGTTAGCAGCTCCCTTTATGAAAAAGCAATGCCGGCTCCCGCAGGAGGCAGGGAGCCGGCAGGACCGTGGAGGCATTAGGGCTCCCACCATGGTCCCCAATGGAGTGGCCTGGCCCCAGTGGATGGGGTCTCTGGGGCTAGAAGTGGCCCGGCAGGGGGCCATACGCCCCCCTCAAAAAAAGAAAACAAAACAAAAAAAAGGAAAGGAAAGGCTGGCCTCGGGAGATGAGGAAGTGGCCACGCGGCCCCCCTCCAAATATTTTGATTTTTTTTTTAAATACTGACCATGCCCCGGGGGATGGGGTCCCCAGGGCCGAAAATGGTCTCACGATGCGGTCCCCAGGGCCCAAGAAATAGGAAAATAAGGGGGGAAAACAGCTCCCCTTCTAAAAAATATTTTTTAAACCAGCATCATGCCGGAAGCCCCGCCCTCTCACTGCATCACTTTGCAAACGCAACCCATGGAGTGTTGTAAGTTGGAGAATTAATTCCCCTGGAATACTGGGGTACCCTGGGGGCCAACTAGCCCACCAGGGACCTCCAGTATGCGCCACAGTTCTGCGTTACTGAGAGGTGGTCTGAGGCACGCCCCTTTTTACACCTCTCTGCAACGCAGCCCTGTGGCGCTTACTGGAGGTACCTGGTGGGCTAGTTGGACCCCACGAACACTCAGAATTCAAGGGGACTTAATCCCCCAACTTAAAATGTGCCACAGGGCGCGTTTGCACAGTGGTGAAGGAAGGGACGGGCCTGATGTGACATGCATGCAAACACATCCCGTTCCGTGTTTTAAGTTGGGGATTAAGTCCCCCTTGAATCCTGAGGGTCCCTGGGGGCCAACTAGCCCACCAGGTACCTCCAGTAAGCGCCATAGAGTTGCATTGCAGAGAGGTGTAAACAGCCCACCAGGTACCTCCAGTAAGTGCCGCAGAGCTGCAAAGCAGAGGGTCTTGGACCACCTCTCTGCAAAGAAGCTCTGTGCCGCTTCCTGGAGGTACCTGGTGAGCTAGTTGGCCCCCAGGGACCCTCAGGATTTTAGGGGAACTTAATCCCCCAACTTACACCATGCTAGGGGGCTCGTTTGCACAGTGGTTTAGGGAGGGGGTGGGCTTGATATAAGAAGTTAGCAATCCTGCTGTGTGTGACTTACTGGTGGTAATAAAAGGGATAGTTGGCCCCCAAGGTTGACCTCCAGTAAATCCCACACAGTGGGATTGCTAGGAGGTGTTTCAGAGGTCACGCTCACCTTTCTCCACCATTCTGGAAACACGACTGGTATGTTATAATTAGAAATTAGCATTTAAAAAACCTTTGCAATTCACTGAAAAACTCATAGGTTTCAGGGACATGATAGTTAAACATTAGCATTTAAAAACCATTGAAATTTACAGAAAAAACATAGGTTTCAGGCATGTTATAGTTTGAAATTAGCATTTAAAAATCCTTAGAAATTCACTGAAATAGACCAAAGGTTTCAGGGACGTTATAGTTAGTTGTACATTTAACTCGTACAAAACTAGAGAAATTCCACTGTTATAGTTAGTTCAGCTAACTATAACTCGTGCCCCCGCAATGCACTTCTGATGACGTCACATATTACATCATTCATGACATGGTCAGTGACATCACTGATGATATCACTGATGACATCTCAAATTATATCACTGATGACATCACTGATGACATCTTCCAAGTGAAAATCTGATGCTCCTCCCCACACTCTAATATAACCTTTGATGCACCCACTGTAAAATACAGACTACTGTTTTTGAAACCATCGACACACCAATACCAGTTACTACATATGCACTCACTGATTCCTAGGTCTACACACACATGCACTCATTCACCCATACAATCACTCATACATGCAGTCACTCATCAATACAGCACTATCATATGCACTCATACACCTATACAGACACTCACACACCGCCACTCATCCATGGCGTTACTCACACACCTAGTCAGTCATGCAAAGAATCAATCACACACCCATTTACTCACCTATACAGTTATATGCACACCACCTCACTTATTCATACAGATACTAACGCATACTTACTCTCTCATATAATCACTTTTTGTTGTTTTTTCAAACAGGGAAACAGGACAAACAGAACCAAAAACTATGAGGAGATTAAAAAAAACGAACAATGGTGGTTGTTGATAGCCCGACAAACAAGGTCCACTGATTGTTCACCATAAGCAATGAGACGTCCGCATTTTACACAATTCATCCTCACACGTGCAAATTGGGGACGTATATCTGGTGGTGAACTAGAAGTTGATGGTGCTGTCCCAGATGTGCTTGGGACAGCTGGTGGTGCAAAAGCATTTTGATGTAGCCATCTCATCTCCTCTCGGGCAAAGTTGACAGGATGACCTGTCTGCAAATGCTTTTTCATACTCGCTGTCCCACACGAGTATTTTTTGTTGGGGTTTCCTCTAGAGAGGACCGCTTTGGAGATTTTGAATGTTACCTTGGTCGCATTGACCTTTTTTAGTCCAGGTGGGAATGTGAAAAACTTCTACACAATAGATGAATACCTCTCTGGAGGGGAAGGTTCTGGAACGAATTCCTGAGTGGTAGACTCTTCAGAATCTGATGAAGAAGGTGGATTTGTAGCCATTTTGAAAATTATGTGGTCAATCAGGTCTGCAATGAGCAAAAAACAGCAGTTCTTCTCAGCAGGTCTTTCCCTAAGAAAAGGTCTAAGAAGAGTGATTGAAATGGGTGGGGTCCTTCAATACTTTCAATAGGAAGTCTAATAAACCAATCAAATCTCTTTTTTTGTGATCACATGGGGTACGCGTAGAGTGCACGCACCCAGTTAGCACCCAGCGCGACTTCGCAAAATTTCATTTAAAAGTAATGTGCTTTTTTTGAAAGTTAAAGAATGTTATTTTTATAATTACCTCAGATAATGTATTGCCTTAATATTTATCTAAAATATATATATAAGTTTTGAAAATAAAAAATTTTTGCGGGAGTCACGCACCCACTGCGTCCGATATGCATATGACGTCACGCGCTACTGCGCGTCCATCACGTTGCGTAATACTTACATCTTGCAAATGCGCCAGAAGTCGCGTACAAGTCGCCTAGCGTCCGCGTTGAAAAAGTCCTATCCGTGGCACACCCTACGTGGATCCTATACAGCAATCCTAAAATGGCAGACACGTTTCGCACAGTGAAGGAGCAGGGTGCGATTTGGGAGCGCGAATCCAAAAAAAAGAAAAAAAAATATTTAAAAAATGATTTAAGTATATTTTAAATAATATAAAATAATAAAAATTGTGATTTAAATTTTTTTTAAATATGTGTATTATAATTTATAAAATAACAACTAAAAATAAAAATATTACAAAAATGTAGTTACAAGTATAAAAAAATAACAATAAATATAGTTAAAAATTATCATTTAAAAAACCTTTGATTTTCACTTAAAAAAACATAGGTTTTAGGCATGTTATAGTTAGGAATTAACATTAAAAAAACACCTTAGAAATTCACTGAAAAAAACCATAGTTTTCAGACATGTTATAGTTAGGAATTAGCATTTAAAAAACCTTCGAAATTCACTGAAAAAACCATAGTATTCAGGGGTGTTATAGTTAGCTAGACATTTCACTCGTACAAAACCATTGAAATTCCTCTGTTATAGTTAGTTGTACTAACTATAACTTGCCCCCCGCAATCCACTGCTGATGATGTCACATATTACATCATTCCTGACATGGTCAGTGACATCACTGATGACATCACTGGTGACATCTCAAATGACATCACTAATGACATCATTGATGACATCATCCATGTGACAATCTGATACACCTTATCATACACTAGCATAACCTTTAAACACTCATTATAAAATATGGAGCACCATGTTTGAAAACATTGACACACCAATATAACAGCTAGATTCATCAAAGTAAAATCGGCTTGCAAAGGGCCAGATTTTGAGAATCTGGCCCTTTGCAAGCACAATTTTTGCATTTGGGATTCATCATCCCAAATGCAAAAATCGCTATTATAGAATTCGCAAATTTGCGAGGAATTGCATTTAAGGAATCTCTATTTGTGATTCCTTAAATGCAATTCATGAAACATTTAAAAATTGCGAATTCGCAGTTTTGGGCCGCTATTTACCGCGAAGTCAAACCTCGTGGTAAATAGCGGAAACTTAGAAAAATGCACTTAAGTGCATTTTTCTAAGTTGTATGTTACACACACACATGTCCTTGGGACATGTGTATGCGTAACACCAGCATCCAATATCATTTCAGGGGTGCAACAGGGTGTTCTTTGGACACCCCTGCACCCTTGAAATCGCAACTCAACATGCGAATCGCTAATAGCGATTCCCACTTTGATATGTCTTCCCATTCATTCCTATGGGCCTTTAGGCCCATAGGAATGCATGGGGAGTTATTCCGTATTTGCGATTAGCAATTAGCTAATCGCAAATAAGGAAGCTGTAGAAATCGCAATGAATATTGAGATTTCTACATGAATCCCGTTTTGCGAGTCTGTAATAGCGATTCCTTAATAATCGCTATTACAGACTCGCAAAACATGCCGATGATGAATCTATGTGTAAGTTTCTAAAAACACACTCAGTCATTCATACATCTACATACACCTCTAAACACTTACTTATAGATTCACTCATACATGCTAACAAATATCAATAGAGCATTATTAAATACACTTATAAACCCACATCAACATTACACACCAGCACACATCCTATTCACTTATGCAGTCATCCTACATACTTATGCAAACAATTGATCATACTTACATTTACTAAGCTACACACTTATATAAACAGCACTTTATTTATTCATATAGATAGTAACTTGTACTTAGTGTGTTATAAAATCACTATTACAGGTATACAGTTTTTAATACAGTCACTCATACAATAACTCAGTCTTATGTATACTTATTTATAAACGACAAGTGTCACATACACTGTCTTTTACATCTCTACTTTGTTGAACATGTATCATTGAGAAATATATATCACCACACCTATAAAGAGATTCACTCACCCAAACAAGTGTTACCACGTGCAGTATTAAACTCAAATACCTACTAAATGAACTATTTACACATTTTTAACCAGCCACACACCTCCCACCCAACCAAAAATACATTCACTATCCCATACAGATACTCACTTAACTAATTTATAGTAATAAAGACTTTCAGGTAGAAACCAACTTATGTAGTATTTTACACAACAAGAGATACAGTGAAACAGATGTTCATACAGTTTAATCACTATCCCATATATTTAGTGAGACACTTTAAGTTAGTCACTTAGACAGTCAATCACAGTACTACTAAAAGCTCCATGCAGACACTTATACATCCACTCATTCTTCAAATCAGATTGCTATATATATATATATAAATAACATATTTAAATATCGAACCGGCGATGGCGCGACGCAAGATGGTCACTCCCGAGTGAGCTCTGGTGTTTTTTTCGCCCGTTTGGCCTTAAAGACACAGATTTTCAGTCACAAATGCAGTGAAAGTGGGGTCGCTTTGCTGCTTGAGCCAGTACCTGTTGTTTGGTGTGTTTTCTGCGGAAATTCGTTGAGGTAAACAGCGTTTTTGGTCCTGCAGCCTCTGCTCCAGCTCTGCCTTCAGGTACAGCCAGCCTTGATATTCAGGGGGGCGAAGCAATCCTTTAAGAAAGGGTCTGGCTTGGGCCTAGCCAATCCCATAGCCCTTTTTAGCTGTTGCATCAGCTCTAATAAGGATTTCTTCACTTCTGCCTGCATTTTTCTCACTCGTTTTACTTTTTACAACTTATTGACTCTCATATATCAAAACAATGGATAATAAAATACTCTTCATTCTAAAAGGAGGTAGCAAGTTTCACCTCCACCTATCAAATCAATGGCGGTGGAATCACCAGAACCTTCCTTAGCCCTAATTTTGGAGGAAATTCAAGCACTCCGTCTCAATACTGATTCTATTGCCTCAGAGATTAAAAATGTGCGAAAGGAAATGGCAAGTTTGTCAATGAAAATTTCTGATAATGCCTTTAAATTTCAGGATAATAAGGCAAAGCTTGAATCCTTTACCCTGCTTGTCGTCAGCAGCAGACTGCACTATGGCAACGCACTCTACGCAGGAATCCCAGTCAAACACCTACGACGACTACAATGCATCCAAAACGCCTCCGTCCGACTGATCGTCAACGTCCCCCGCCGCATTCACATCACCCCCCACCTGAGAGACCTACACTGGCTCCCCATCGACAAGAGGATCACCTTCAAGTTCCTCACCCACGCACACAAAGCGCTCCACAACGCCGGACCAGCCTACCTGAACAGCAGACTCAGCTTCCACACCCCCACCCGCCAGCTCCGCTCCGCCAGCCTCACCCTCGCTGCTGTCCCCCGCATCCAACGAACGACCTCCGGCAGCAAATCCTTCTCCTACCTCGCCGCCAAGACCAGGAACACCCTCCCTACCCACATACAGCAACCCCAAGACCTACTCGCCTTCAGAAGACTCCTCAAGACCTGGCTCTTCGAGCAGTAGCAGAACCCCCTCTCACCTCAGTGCCCTCACGGGTAGGTAGAGTGCTTTACAAATACTCTGATTGATTGATTGATTGTTGCAAAAATATCACCTATGTCTAAGCAGATGTTAGATATGGAAAATCACAACAGGCAATACAATTTACACATTTTTAATTTGCCGGAGGATGTTGAGAGTGGCAAGTACAGATTATATTTGCAAAATCTGATTCCGGGCCTTCTACAAATTACATTTCCTGAACCATTTGAGATTGATAAGGCTCACAGGATCCCCTCTCATCGCAAAACTTAACATACTAAACCCTAACAAATGAAATTCAAAGTTCTCCGACATCACCACCTAGTTTTGATTAGAAAAGCAGCACGAGAAATTCCTTCTTTGATGGTCAATGGGAATACAATCTTTATTCATCAGGATTTTGCAAAGGAGACAGTCGCAATTTGCAAAGATTTCATTGCTCTTCTTCCTCAACTACGTAGTCTTAGGGCCAGATGTAGGTAGCCCTTTACCGATTTTCGGCCGTTTGCGATCAGTAAAGGGCTATGGAGATGTAGGGGCACATATTCGGTAATTTTACCGAATCGTTATTACTACCGAATCAGTAATAAGTACCGAATCGGTAATATTTACTGAATCAGTAATATTTACCGAATCGGTAATATTTACCGATTCGGTAATATTTTACTGATTCAGTAAAGTTACCGAAGATGCTATGTGGGTAGCCAATTTTCCATTGGCACATGGCTTACAGAATCGGTATTTTACCATGGAATACAAATCCATGGTAAAATACCGATTCCTGTGTACATGCACATCTGTGCATGTACACATGTGCCATGTGACAGACAGACGTGCCCTTAGGGCATGTCTGTGTGCCACATTGCACACATGCCCGTTTTGGGGGTGCTAGAGGGTGTCAAAGTGACACCCCCTGCACCCTTGACAAATTCGGTATTTACCGATTCGCTAAATACCGAATCGGTATTTGAATTGAATCCTATGGGCTTCAAGGCCCATAGGATTCTATAGCAAATACCGATTCGGTAAATACCGAATTTTTAAGGATTCGGTAACATATCCAGATGTTGGGACCTACATCCCATTTACCGATTTTGAAATACCGAATCGGAAAATTCGGTATTTCAAAATCGGTAAATGGGATTTACCTACATCTGGCCCTTGGATTCAAATATGGTCTTTTTGATCAGTCAACAATGCGCATCTGGAAAGACAATCTTTCAAAATCTTTTCATTGTCCTGAGGATTTGCGACAGTTTTTGGAACGTCATTCACAGCATTCCATGAATACTCATGACTCTAATACCTGAATACTTATGGCTGCATTTGTTCGGACTTATTAATGGTTAATTATTATATAGGGCTCCAACGGTTCTGATCATGCTTGTAAAGCGTGTGTGAGTTTCTTTCTTGATATTTGTGTACTTTGTTTGTCATTTTCTCCTTGTCTTACCTTTCCCTGTTCCTTTACTTATTCTGGAGTTACTATTTTCTCTTATTCACTTCTTATTTCATGTGCTTTTTCTGACTATTCTCTTCCTACCTTTTTCCTTTTATTCCATTATGGCTAATATCAAAGTAATTTCCTTAAATGTTAAAGGTTTGCGCCATCCAGTTAAGCGCACTAACATTTTAGATTATTTAGGCAGTTCCAAAGCTGATTTTAGTTTTTTGCAAGAAACTCATGTTGATGATAAAATCTTAAATTATATCACAAGAAAATGGGTTGACAGTATTGTTTCTTCTCCTGCTAATGGCAAGACAAATGGGGTAGCTATACTATTTGCAAAGAAATCACGTTGCCAAATTTTTCGTAAATTCACAGATGCAGATTGGAGATACTTAATTGTTAAAGTTAAAGTTCACAACTCTATTATTTATTTATTAAATGTTTATGGTCCCACGGCGGATGATCCTTTTTTCTGGAATAATCTTGCAACGGAGGTGTTAAAAATTGGAAATGCCCCTTTAATTGTTGCTGGTGATTTTAATGTTATCTCTGCTCCTTTATTAGATAGATTATCTCGTACGAAATTCCATCCACCTAAGGTTTATTTTGCTTTTAAAACATTTCTTCAAACTACTAAATTAGTTGATATCTGGTATCTCCATTTTCCTACAGAAAAATGGTTTACTTTCTTTTCCAACCCACACAATTCCCATTCTAGAATTGATTATATATTAGTTACGAGACAACTTATTAACTCTATCAAAACCCCTTTGATTGGGAATATTGATGTCTCTGATCATGCTATGATTTCTTGTATTTTAAATCTAAACCCAACCTTCGCCAAACAAGACAGATGGAGAATGAATTCTAGCATAGCACTCAATGAACAGAGGGGGCGTGGCTAAGCACGCAATGGCGGAGGACGTGCTCGGGTAGAGCTCTGTGAAAAGCTCCCCTTCCCCGAGCCAATTATCCGCCAAATTACATCGAGGCCGCCAGAAATTGCAGGCGGACACCCGCGGAGACCATCTCGACAGCCTGGCCGACTTTTGACCCGAGGCTCCGTCGGGCCGGACCCCGGCCAGTCCTGCGACCCTCCTGCGGACCCGGAGGCCTCCTGGCCGGCAGTGCAGTCACGAGAGACCGGGGCTTAGGCCCAGCGTGAAGGCCCCGGCCCACACCCCTCGAGGGCCGCCAGCGGACTGCCGCCACACCAGCAGCGACCAGCCTCGCCACCACTGCCCCGACCAGCGAACCACGACGTGACCCGGTGAGGAGGGGGAGAGTCGGGAGGCCCCTGGGGCGCCGCACAACACCAGGCGCTACCCGGGGAGTCACGGACTCGCAGGCAGGCACGGAGGGACTGGGGCGGAGAGGCCGCTCACAACCCGTCACCGCCCCCGGCCCACACTCCCCGAGGACCGCTAGCAACCCGCTACCGCTCAAACAGCGACCGCCAGGGGCTCGGCGGGGACACAGCCCTGTCGCCGCTGCCCAGACTAGAAGACGACGGGGACCCAGCACCCAAGCCGCAAGTCTGGTAACACTGCCTCCGACGCGCCTGAGAAGACCGAGGAGCGCAAACCGAGAGTCACGGACAAGGGTGCAGACACGGAGGGACTGGGGCGGCGAGGCCACCCACAACTCGCCACCGCCGGCCGGTGTCATCGGTCAGGCCCGCGATTGATGGTCGGTGGCAGTGAAGACATTTGCGGACTCCCCCCCCCTCCGCACAGACACACGTGCAGGGAGGAAGGAAGGCCAGGAGGGAGTGACCGGCCTCACACGAGACACCCGGACCCTTGGGACACCCGCTACACCAGGGGCTGCGTGGCGGAGCTGGGCCACGGAGGGGCGAAGACCCATCGGACCCCCCACCCCCCCCTGCGAAGACGCCAGCCACGGTCGAGAGGGGACCTCGGACCAACGAACCCCCAACCCAGGCCGGGGGTGCTCCCAGAGGGGCCACCAGAGCGGCGGAGACAACAAATCTACTGGACGTACACCCCCGCACATGTCAGGAGGGGTGCGGACCCGCACCGGGACTGGTGGGGCCCCGCAGAAAGGGAAAACGAACAAGCAGCTCGACAAAATGGCTGCCGAGCAACTGGCCACGAGACTAGACAGCGTGCTGGCGGCCGTCGAGCGAATGGAACAATCGCTCCAGCAGACCAGGACCTCCCTAGAGTCCAAGATAGACGGCGTGGCCGTGGACCTGACCCTCCTGAGAGACGACCACAGGAAGCCGTCCGACCGAACCAAGGTCCTGGAAGGCGCAATGAAGGAGATAGAGCCCAAAATCACCCAAACGGACAGGCACGTGCAGGACCTCCTGAACAGAGTAGAGTTCCTGGAAGACAGGGCCGAAGATGCGGAAGGGAGGGCGAGACGCAACAACATCAGGCTCGTGGGTGTCCCGGAAAAATGGGAAGGGAACCACCCTGCACAACATGTGGAAGACTGGCTACGGACCCTGTTGCCTGAAGGCACGCTCTCGCCCCACTTTGTCGTAGAACGAGCGCACCGAGTGCCGACCAGGTCCTACGCGACCGGCGCCAACCCAAGGCCACTACTCTTCAGGATACTGAACTACCGTGACACAGTGCTGCGGGAAACGAGGAGGATGGGTGAAATCCGCATAGACAATGCGGCGATCATGTTTTTCCCCGACTACACCATCCAGGTGCAACGCCAGAGACATGACTTCCTGGAAGTTAAGAGGAGACTGCGCACTGCAGGCCTCAAATACTCCCTGCTCTTCCCCGCAAAGCTGAGAGTGGTGGCGGGGGACAACACGTACTTCTTCGGGACCCCCGGGGAGGTCAGCGAGTGGCTGGACGGAGGCACGGACGCGGCACCCAAGAACCATCGTGGGGGCGAGACAAGGCCCAGGCGACGCGGCCCACGGCACCGCCGGAGGCACGGAACTCAACAGTCCCAGCGGGCAGAGGGAGGGTCGCGACACTCTCCCCCGTTGGATCAGATGCTCCAGGAACAACGCGATGCGATGCGGAAAGTTTCCCAGCTCAGCAACCCACCCTCCCAGGAATCACACCCCGAGGACGGACAGCAGACAGCGCCCATCGACGACGACGAAGCCGTCTACGGGATCCCGAACTCACAGATCTCTGTGGAACTGCCGGTGGTCACGCCGCAAACCTCAGACCTGATCCACTAGCCCCACAGAAGCAGTCTGGATAATGACCGTCCAGGCGAGGGGGATGCGGCAATGGCCGACGGGACGCTGAGGCGCAGCCAGCGCCAGGTGCAACCGGGAGTGCGCTCCTCTCCCCCCCCTGCCTGCCGAATGGACAGCGAACCGCAGACACAGTGAGTACTGCCTAAGTGGCGTTGGAGGCTGAAGGGATTGGTGATGGTGGGGTTGCCCCTTGACCCATGCTCATCCTTGGACATCTGCAGATGCGGACTGGGGGGGAGGGGTGCCCTCCCTGACTGGGGCCGAGAGCTCGCGCAGAACCATGACCCTTCCCCCCAAATGGCCGGGGTCCACACAAGCGGGGCCCCATAGGACCAGAGCCACGTCGTGTGCCAGTCCACAGCCGGTGGCCAGCAAACGGCCTGCACCCCGAGGCTCGGGGATGGAACTGGAATTCCTTTAACTGACTTAACTTCCTCTTAGCCTCAACCGTGCTTATGCGCACTGCCCCTTAGACTGGAACTGTTGTCCCTCTCAATTGAGATTATGGACGGTGGCCCGTTTCACCACTGCCCCTTTGGTATTTCAGTGGGTCTCACCCACAGTTGGTTAATGTTGGTTATTGTTTTTTCCCCACCTAATGTCTACCTGAACAATGCAAAGTGTACTACGGGGGTGGAGATGGGCATGCTGAGGATGGCGAATAGAGGGCCCATGGTGGAGCGGCTGTTTGTACGAGGGAAGGGGAGGAGTACGCACCGCTACTATGACTTCGATTAAGATATGCACCTGGAATATCAGGGGAATGCACACACCCACGCGCAGATACCAGATATATTCCTACCTGAAAAGGGAGCATGTACAGATCGCACTCCTGCAGGAGACACACCTATGTGGGGCGGAAGTGGCTGCACTGCGGCGCAGGTGGAGGGGTCAGCTGTACGCCACAGAACACTCCTCGTTTGCCCGTGGGGCACTACTGTGGGTTAGGCCGGCACCCCCTTCACAATGTCTGAAGTGCTCACGGACCAGGGGGGGAGGTATGTACTGGTGAAGGGCCGGATGGACGGGCAGCCAGTAGTCCTGGCGTCCGTTTACTCTCCGAACACAGACCAGGGAAGCTTCCTGACACACCTATCGGAAAAATTAGCGCCCTGGCACGGAGTCCCCTGGGTACTGGGAGGTGATTACAACACAGTGCTAGACCCTGTACTGGACTGCTCGACCCCGCCCAGGCCAGATGCTACATCTTTGGGGGCTGCGAAGGCGTTCACAAGATGGGCGACACAGTGGGACCTCAAGGATGCATGGCGCGCGCACAACCCAGACACCAGGGTATATTCATATTACTCGGGGGCACACACGCTACATGTCCGCCTGGACAGATTCATGGTGACAACGGAAATGCTGCCGCACATTACTGAGTCGCAATACCTCGGCCGGACACATTCAGACCACAACCCACACACGCTGGCAATTGCATGGGAACACCCACACCCACCCATACCCACGTGGCGGCTACAACCCGCCCTGCTGCTCGACGCACCCTTCAGGGACGCCCTGCAGGCCCGAGTAGCACAGTACTTCACCGACAACTCGGGTACGGCGTCCTCCCCAAGTGTGGAATGGGACGCCTTCAAAGTGGTGATACGGGGTCACTGCTTGGGCACACAAGGGAGCATACAGAAAAAGTTAGAGGCGGACCTAAGCAGGGTGAAGGCGGACTTGCTCCGTTGGGAGCAGGAGGCGGTGATCGGCGCGGGTGACCGGCTAAGGGAGGCCCGTGAGGAACATGCGGCACTACTAGAAAGACTGAAGCACGTCAACTTCGCGGCCCACTCAGCGCGGGTGCACCAACATGGCGACAAACCGGGGAGGTTGCTGGCCTGGCTGGTCAAACAGGAATCCCGCACGGAACTAAGCATGGGCGGAAAATCCGTTTCGCTCGCGGATTTTGCGGATTTTCGGTAAATTCGCAATCTGCGAGATCCGCGAATCTCCCGCAAAATCCGCAAATCCGCGAGCAGCGGATTTTATGGCTTGCTCGCACTGTTCGCGTGAGTTCGCGGCTTGCCAGTACAACTTCGCACCCCTCGAGTCAGTGCTAAATTGCAGAAATACGATCTTAGCAAAACTGAAACTACTTACCAGGTTCAAAAGTTCAGGCTCATCATTAGTAGCCATTTCCTGTAGTGCTTCCTGAGGGGCCCCTCCAGAGTTCAGTTGCCAACTATTATGTGACCCTGCTCTGAACCTCAGAATAGTTACACATATGCCACAAAGGTCCTGAATTACAGCTAAGGGAGACAAGCAGGAGCCAGGCTGGAAGTTAAAATCCATTAATCAGCCCCTAATTCATTATTGTCAGTTGGGGCAGGGCAGGTGTTGTAACTAATTTTGCAACAATGAAAGCACTTAGCAAGTGCAAAAGATCACTAATCAGGAAGCACTAAGGAAGCAGGTGCCAGCTAAAAAAATATTCTGTGACACATTAATCAGCCCCAAATTAATTCAGGTCACTTGAGGCAGGGAAGGTGTGCTTTGCTTTGCCGAAAATAATGTACACTGGACAACCAGAGGGTGTGGTGATGAAACAGAGGGTGGCATGGGTGGGCCAGAGGGTGGCATGAGTAGTCAGAGAGTGGCAGTGGTGACAGAGAGTGGCAGTGATGAAGAAGAGTGTCCCAAACAGGCTGGACACGTAGAAACAACAAGTTCGCAAAACTTGCGACCCGACAGGTAAGTTCGCAAATTGCGAAATTGTAAAAACCCTTGCAAACTGGCAGAAACACACGCAAACACACAAAAAAAAGATCCGCAAATTCGCGGGAATTCGCGAATTTTGCGGATTGCGAGTTCGCAAATCCGCAAAATTCGCGAACGCGAGATTCGCAAAATTCGCCCATGCTTACACGGAACCAGTATCCGCTATTCGGACAGCTGGAGGGGAGATCGTGTACACACAAAGCAAGATACACCAGGCATTTGTGGGGCACTACCAGGCCCTATACAAGTCACAGCTGAGGGTCTCAACGGCCACCATCGAGGGTTTCCTTGCTGACATCCAACTGCCTTCTCTGACGAACGCGCAGCAGGAGGACTTAGGGGGCCCATTCACACAAGAGGAAATGCGAGAAGCCATCTTCGCAATGTCCAACGGCAAGTCTCCCGGCCCCGATGGCCTGCCTGCCGAGTTCTTCAAGGCCTGCTCGGACGTACTGGTCCCGGAGATGCTCAAGCTATACACACATGCGATCGAGGACTCGGCGCTCCCAAACTCCCAAACTCCCTAAACGAGGCGAACCTGGTCTCGCTGTTGAAGCCAGGCAGGGATGGCACGTGCATGGGGTCCTACAGGCCTCTAGCCATGCTGAACACGGACTACAAAGTGTTCACCTCCCTGCTGGCCCGCCGCCTGACCCTGGAGGTCCCGGCACTGGTAGATACAGACCAAAACGGGTTCATGCCGGCGAGGAGTACTTCCCGTAACTTGCGACGTCTCTTTCGAGTCCAGGAAGCGGCCACAATACACTGGCCGAGGTCGGGGTGCCTCGCCTTAGACCTGGAGAAGGCCTTCGACTCGGTGGAGTGGCCGTACTTAGGAGCGGTGCTAGACAAACTCGGCGTCGGGGATGCCTTCATGGACATGGTCGGGCTGCTATACCAGCGACCTAACGTCCGCGTACGGACGGGCAGGCTGCTGTCGGAGACGGTGCGGGTGCGCAGGGGTACCAGACAAGGCTGCCCCCTGTCGCCCCTTCTCTTCTCCCTGGCAATCGAACCCCTGGCGGCTCTACTGAGGGACAAGGGAGTGGAATGGGGGATCCCGCTGGCTGACGGGGTGCACACGGTCTCGCTATACGCGGACGACCTATTACTCTATGTGCGAGACCTCACGACGGTGCCTGCAACACTGTCGGACATATTCCGGACCTTTGAAGGGGTGTCGGGCCTCAGGGTCAATTGGACTAAGTCCGGAGTGTACGCCTTCAGCCCGGACCTGGAAGAATGCGAGGTGCACCTTGGTGGCGCCCGGCTTACCTGGTACCCGACTACGTTCAAGTACCTCGGGCTGCACATTTACAGAGACCCGCAGAATATACTGGAGGGCAACCTGGTGCACGCCGTGTCCTCGCTAAGGGCCCAGATGAACTTCTGGAAGACCTTGCCTTTGAATGTGCCTAGCCGGATCGCTCTGTCTAAAATGATTGCGCTAACGAGACTACTCTACCACTTTGCGAACGTCCCACTGTATGTCCCCACAAGGATCTTCCGCGAACTGGAGGTGATGATCCGAGGCGTGATTTGGAACGCGGGGCGCCCACGAGTAGCCCTGGCGAAGCTGTACTC
This sequence comes from Lissotriton vulgaris, assembly GCF_964263255.1. NCBI lineage: Eukaryota > Metazoa > Chordata > Amphibia > Caudata > Salamandridae > Lissotriton > Lissotriton vulgaris. The sequence goes on along the minus strand of NW_028247210.1, from coordinate 43,884 downwards.
CCCGACGGCGGAGGGAGGGCTGGCGGTCCCCAATATGGAGTTGTACTACCTGGCAGCACAGCTGCAATGGGTTACGTACTGGCTCAGCGACTCACACCTCGACGACACCGCCAACGCGGACTACCAATGGACACACCCGCAGGTGTGTGCCCTGTTTCACCCACTGACCAAGGGACCTCGCCCCCTGCCCCTGCACATGGCCGTAGCCCGCAAATGTTTCCTTCGCTGCCTAAAGTTGACAAAGAACGTCAAGCCGTATGCCCCCGCCCTTCCCCTGCTGGGCAACCCCCCGGAGGAATGGGATGGTGTCGCCACGCAGCATGGAACCCTGGGTTGCCGCCGGAGTGGAGACAATGGGAGACCTCTACGCGGACGGGGGCTTGCTTCCTTTCGCGGAACTATCGGAGAGCACTGGCCTGCCAGCAGGGCAATTCCTGCTCCACGCGTCAGTGGTGAGGGCGTACACGGAGTCCTGGGGGGACATCCAAGAGGAGCCACCACTCCATCACTTGATCCAGTACCTACATGTTATGGGCAGAGGATCACACATTACACACTGGCTGGCACAGGCGCTCCTCATGCACACCCAGAGGTCCACACAACCGATTAGGGACAAGTGGGCGACCCACCGGGGGAGGGAATGGACAGACAAAGAATGGAAACTGGTCCTAGCCAGCCCTGTGAACGTCCCACGTAACTCCCGCTTCCGCACTATTCAACTGTACATACTGCATCAGGCATATCTGTCGCCAGACAGAATAAATAAGTACTTCGCGACAGACACCACAGCCTGTCCCAGGTGCGACCTGCTGGATGCCGACATCCTGCACATGCTTTGGAGCTGCCCGACTCTGTCCACATACTGGGGGGAGGTGACATCGCTCCTGACGCACAGCACAGGCCCGGGGCTACCTAACACGTGGGAGGCATGCGTTCTTGGACTATACAAGAGGACTAAACAAAATAAAACACTAGCCCGGTTCTGGGACCTAGGCCTTATCACGGCCAAGCGCCTGCTCACCAGGCACTGGAAAAGCAGAGAACCACCAATCCCCGCACACTGGTACACATCCTTTATCAACTGGGCCAGAGCAGAGGGCACGGCACTGCGAGGTGAGGAGATTGCGGGTTTGAGGCAGTTCCCGATCGCACACGTCTGGGATGATGTCCTGGGGTCCCTGCAGGGGGAGGGCGAGGCCAGGGGGCTCACGCAGAGACAGCTGAGAAGGGTAGGCGCCCCGCGAGCGGCGACACCATAGGCAGGGCTACACGCCACGATGACCCCCCCCTCCATGAGAGCAGCGCCGACCCCCCCGACGCACAAGCCACGACCAACAATCGGCCGCACACACAAGGGCCCTCCACCACACAATAGCTCGAACACTGATCTTAGCAACTTTGCCCTGACCCAGCCCCCACGAGTACACTTTCCCCCCCCCCCCATATCCGACCCCCCCCCACGCAACCCCAAGTTAAAGGTATCGCACTCCTGGTCTTACTAGCCGCGTGAACACCCACCATCACACAGCGGCGGTCGAGTGCCACTGACTGGACACTCGGCAGGGAACACGGGAGCGGGTGACACCCACCGACAATGCAACAGGGGCGACACATATGTCTGCCACACGCGCCGTACACTGAACCGACAGATGGGGGGATACCACCGCTCACCAAACCTGTTCCACACTAGCTTTACAGCTACTCACATAAGCGAGCCATGGACCCCACATTTCATTGATGCGCCACCAGCGCATGCCTAACAAGTTGATGGGACGTTGGTGCCGTGCGCACCAATGGTACGTGGCGCGGCACTGGCATCACAGACACACTGGGACATACCGATATGATCATCCCTGTTTTATGTTGAAGAGTTAATGGTTGAATTATAGAAAAATGTAAAATGAGACGTCAATTATAGAAATGATCGTGTGCGAAATGTGAAGAGTATACATAATCCGCCAGTGACAAGGCACGCCAGACAACGAACGAGAAGATGCATAATGCCTTCCCCTGTAACCCTATGTCCCTACAATACACGGACTTCTTGCAGCCGGCCCGCAGGGTTGTAGGCTTTGCTATAAGTACTGCACTTTTTTTTCACAATAATAAACGTCTTCAAAAAAAAATAAAAAATAAGAAAATAGCACTCAATGAACATAATAAGCCAAAACTTTTATCAGCCATTAATGATTATTTTCAATTGAATCCTGATGGTTCTACTTCTATGGTTAATAGATGGGATGCTTTTAATGCTTATATTAGAGGAGCTACTATTTCTATTATGACCCACGAAAATAAGACCTTCAATGCAAATATTAAATGTTTAGAAAAACAAATGGCTCAATATGAACGTCTCTTTATTACATCTAATGATCCACAATATAAGGATAAGTTACAAAAACTCTGCGATGATTTTAATACAATTCTTAGTAAAAGAGCTGGCATTCAGATTTCTAAGGCCATAGCTAAATTTAGTTTCAATGCAAACAAATCCCGAAAAGTTTTAGCAAACTATCTCCGTATTAAAAAAGTTAACACTCAAATCACTTCTATTCATGGCAACTAATGGTAAAATTGCTTTATCCCACAAAGATATTGTTAATGAATTTTTGGACTTTTACTCTAAACTATATAATAAACCTGATTTTAATGATAATTCTTTGGCAGATTCTTTCCTTTCCTCATGTGATCTACCTAAGATTTCACAATCTGATAAACTTGGGCTGGAATTACCCATTACAAAGGATGACATTTTACCTGCTATAAAATCTCTCAAACTAAATAAATCTCAGGGTCCTGATGGTATACCTCCAGAATTTTATAAAGAATTTCAAACCCAACTCTCACCTTTATTACTTCAACGTTTTACAATGTTTGGCTCATCAGGAACTACGTCTGTTTTTTTTACTGAGGCTTTAATTATTGTTCTTCCTAAACCAGATAAAGATCCTACTCTTGTTTCTAATTATCGCCCAATTTCTTTAATTAATCAGGATTGTAAATTATATGCTAAAATATTGGCCTCACGTTTATCCCCTATATTAGAGTCTATCATACATCCAGGTCAATCTGGGTTTATGAAAATTAGATATTCAGCTAATAATACAAGAACTTTGTTACATGTCATTGAACAGGGTCATACGTTGTCTAGTCCTTCAGGAGTCATGGCTTTAAGTGCTGAAAAAGCCTTTGATAAAATTCATTGGCAATTTCTATTTCATACGTTATTGTCTTTTAATTTTGGTGACACTTCTATCCGCATGTTTTCAGCTTTATATTTTGCTTCTACTGCACACGTATTTATTAATGGCCACATTTCTAGTCAATTCTCCCTTTTTAGAGGTACACTTAAGGGGTGTCCCCTTTCCCCACTATTGTTTTTAATTGGTATTTAACCTTTTCTTGCTTTTATAAGAAAATGTGATACTATTAAGGGAATTAATGTTAAAGATGTTATTATCAAAACCCTAGCATATGCTGATGATGTACTTTTATTTATTAGTTATCCAGTGACCTCATTTCCTTCCTTAATAGAAATAATTGCTAAATATTCTATGGTATCTGGATATAAATGAAATACTACCAAAACAGATTTTTTCCCTTTACATGTTTACTGTACTCCTGATATGACTTCCATGAATGGCATTTTTTGGCAAAAGAATAAATTAAAATATTTGGGTATTTTCTTCTTTTCTTCTATAAAATCAATATTAACTTTAAACAGTAACTTTGTTGTACATTATATTAAAGATAAAACATCTAAATGGTCTTCATTGCATCTTTCATGGTTGGGTAGAATGGAATCTATTAAAATGAATATTGCTCCTAAAATCTTTTACACCCTTGTCATGATCCCCACTCAATTTCCATTCAAATGTTATAAAGATATTGATAAACTTCTTTCCAGATTACTTTGGAATAACAAAGCTCAACGTATTAGTTATAAAATATTAAAAATGTCTAAAGGTAATACTGGATTTGGTATCCCGGATTTTCTGCTTTATCACAATGCATTTATTTTAAAGTGCAATATGGTTTAATCACTCCTTTTTGCATAATCCTCCTGCATGGCTTCACATTGAAAAATCTGTTGTGAAACCCTTTCCACTACCCACTCTGTTAATAATGTCTAACAAATCTTCTCTTTTTCATAAATCTATTATCCTTAAATCCACTAAAATGAATTTCAATGATTAAGATTCAATTTTTTAATATCCAATGTGTAGCAAGGATGAATTATCTTTATGGTATAGCAATGTTATTAAATTAAATAGAAATATTAATTTTTGGTCTTCATGGATTAAGGCTGGAATTTTTTCTCTTAAAGATGTTTATTCTAACAATACGTTTATACCATTTGCGGCTTTACAAACTTAGGGCCCCATTAGGATCACGGGCGGATCGCCCGTGATCCTACCCCGCCCGCCATCCAATTCCCCCCACCATATTACTATGGCGGGGGGACTGTGGTGGATGGAAAGACCGTCCGGCACTTTTCCGCCCGGTCAACGAGTTGACCGGGCGGAAAACGGTTTAATATGGTGGCGGTGTCTGTTAGAGACCACCAGCCATATTACTATGCAGGCACATGCCACCACAGAAAGGCATGCGGTGTTAGACATTGGGGGTGCACATGAGGGGTACCTATAGTACCCCCCAGCACTTCCATGTACAACATGGCAGGCACCACGCGGTGCCTGCTATGTTGTGCATGGAAGTGCACAACATGCCTTCCTGGCATTGTGGCCGCCACAATGGCAGGAATGCAGGATGTGCCCGCCACAGTGGCGGGCGCATCCTGCATTCCTGTCATTCCTCCTAATTGCCCCCACAGGACCCCCGCCCTTATGGGGGGCGGTCCCATTTACCGATACGGTGGTGGGTGGCTAATGGGGCCCTAAGGGGCCGATTATGATGGCAGACGGACCTGAGTCCGTCCGCCAACCCGGAGTAGGAGGGACCGTCCACAGGGGCAGCGGCGGTCCCTCCGTGCAAATTAGGATGTGACCACCACCCTGGCGGTCACATCCTGTATTTTTAACATTGCGGCGGGTGCTGCTTGAAATGCTGGTGTGTAAAGGCATAGTACTCCGGACATCCTAATATGGCTGGCGGTGTCTGATAGACACCGCCAGCCATGTTAGTGCTTTTCCGCCACGGTCGGAAGGCGACCGCGGCGGAAAAGCTGCGGACGGAAAGCCAGACCCACCAGCCATCCTAATATGGCGGTGGGTCTTTCGAGGCTCTGTGGCGGTTTTCCCGCATCCACCGGGCCGGCGGTGGCTTCCGCCGGCCCAGAGGATGCGGGAAAACCGCAATCATAATAGGCCCCTAAGTTTGGTTTAGCTATTTCTGAACTTATAAAATACGTATATTTAAGTAATTCGATTTTAGATTCTTTTGCGCAAACTATTCCATCTATTACCCAAGCTGATTTATTCATTTACATCTGAACTATAGCAACAAACTGTTATGGTGTTTCTATTTTATATAAAAAGTTGTCAAATAACCTAGGAAGTAACATAAATATGATTGCTACGTTCTGGAATAATGAACTATCCCTTTCCTTGTCTGGTAATACATGGGGAAATATATGGGTTAGTAATATATCTGGATGGTTACCTACTTCGATTTTCCAAACTAATTCTTATATTCTATTTAATTGCTTATGGACTCCATTTTGTTTATTTCAGGCTAAACTTCTTCAATCTGAAAACTTGTTGGCATTGTAATTTACACTCTGGCTCGCTACTACATATGCTTTTTACTTGTTCATTAATCTCCAAATTCTGGACAGAAGTTTGCGATATCATTAAAATGATTCTAAATATTCATGAAGAGTTATCATATAAAATGTTAATACGCCAGGATTTAAGTGATCTTGAGGGTAAACCTTTTAATTTCTTAACTTCAGCTGCGCTAAAATCAATTACATTTTGTTGGAAAGTTGTTTCAAAGTTATCAATTCATGCTTGGTGGTTATGGGTTGTTTTTACAAGAAGAGGTGCTCGGTTATCATTGTCTGGGGTTTGTCATAATTCTATTGCTTATCATTTATTATGGATTCCTGTTAATATTTACTTATTAAATTAATAGTATATTTATTGCTTGTTCCCCTTTTACTGTTCTGTTATCGTAATAATTGTTATTGCTTAGTAACTCTATTTATAGATTAACTCTAAATTGCTATTTAATGTTTTCCTTTCCCTCCTCTACCTTTTAGTTTTTCTATGATTACGTTTCTCATCATATCTATCTATCATATCTATTGACATGAATAAGACAATATTATATGGTATGTATTCTAATAGATGGTTTCGACTTATTATTCTTTTTTGTTTGTCTTGATTGTTATGTATTATGAAAAAATTTCAAAAACGTATTTTGAACTTATAAATATCGAACCAAACCACATTGACTGGATGATGTCATCAATGATGTCATAAGTGATATCATTTGAGATGTCAGCAGTGATGTCATCAGTGATGTCACTGACCATGTCATGAATGATGTAACATCATCAGCAGTGGATACCGGGCACGCGAGTTATAGTTAGTACAACTAACTATAACGGAAGAATTTCAATGATTTTGTACGAGTGAAATGTCTAGCTAACTATAACCCCCCTGAAACCTATGGTTTTTTTCAGTGAATTTCTAAGGTTTTTTTAAATGCTAATTCCTAACAATAACATGTCTGAAACCTATCTTTTTTCAGTGAATATATATATATTCACTATATATATATATACTGAAAAAAATTAGGTTTCAGAAATGTTATAGTTAGCTGGACATTACACTCATACAAAACTATTGAAATTCCCCTGTTATAATTAGTTCAGCTAACTATAACTCGCGTGCCCGCAATGCACTGCTGATGACGTCACATATAACATCACTCATGACATGGTTAGTGACATCACTCACGGCATCACTGATGACATCATCCAGTGAATGTTTTTTTCTGAAATTTAAATATGTTTTCTATATGTGTATCGCAAGGTCGATGGAAGTATAAATGGATAAATAAATGTCTCAATGGATGGTTTTTGTAAAAATGATTGCATAACTGACTTACTAAGTGTATCTTAGTGAATACATGTATTAGCGAGTAATGTTTAAATATGTAAATATCTGTATCAGTGTCTCACTTTGTCTATAATTGGCTCCATGGGTTCGTGAGTAGCTACATGAGTGTCTATATGGGTTATTAGTTGGCTTTTTGAGAATCAGTATGAGTGTCTGTATGGTTTGTTGGGGAGTATTACTTAGCGCATAGATGCATGAATGAGTGACTCACTGTTTGTATGTGTTTTGAAGACAGCATATATGCAGGACTGTATGGGCGCATGAGTGTGAGTATGGGTGTGTTAGTGAGAGATTGACTTCTCAATAGTATCTTTATGAGTAACTACATATGTTTTAATCTACTATATATGAGTATTGATGTATATAAGTGATTATATGTGAGAGTGAGATTTTGTAAGAGTTCCTGTAATAAATATGTGTTTCTGTAAGTCATTGTTTATGAGAGTAAGTATATGTATGTTTCTGTAAAAGTAAGTGTAGTGCTGCGCATATATCCTGTATATGCAAATAAATGAATGTTTGATAGTTTATTTGCATGTGTGAGTATGTGTGTGAGTAAGTCTATGGATGAGTGTTGGTGTGTAACAAGATGTATAAGTGTATGAGTACATATGATGAGCGAGGACATGTATAAGTGACTATATAGAACTGTTGGTGAATGAGTGGATGTGTATGTAGATGGCAAAATTACTCAAATGCATTACTTAAGGAAACGTAATATAATGTACCTAGAGCACACAAAAATGCTAGGAGAAATGATAAAAATATGCCTTGAGAACAATGTATTTATGTTCAATGGAGAGTTGTACAAGCAAACTACAGGTACTTGTATGGGTACAAGCTTTGCGCCGAGTTTCGCTAATTTGTTCCTGGGGAGGTGGGAGGAAGAAATCCACACTGATCCCCAATACACACAGGCATTTGAGAAAGTCCAAGTATGGCTTAGGTATATAGATGACCTGTTTGTAGTATGGAATGGAAGTGAGGCGGAAGCAGAAAACTTTGTGGAACAACTCAATAATAACAACTACAACATAAAACTGACCCATCACAAAGATAGACACAAGGTTGAATATCTAGATGTTGAGGTCAGGGCGGAAGGGAATAGACTGACCACTAAACTTTTCAGGAAAGAAACAGCAGGAAATAGTGTCCTCCATGCTCTCAGTAGCCACCCAGATACCCTAAAATGGAGCATTCCATATGTGGAGCTACTGAGGGCAAGAAGAAACTGTACCAACACAGAAGAGTACAAACAAGAAAGTAAAAACATGATACAGAGATTCATAGACAGGGGTTACCCTCAATGGGTCCTGGATAGGGCCTTATCCAAAATGGAGACCGTTACAAGAGAGAGTACATTAACAACAAAGGAACTGGGTGGTAAAGAGGATGATACCACCAGAGTAATCCTGACGTATAACAAGGGGTCCAAAGATGTTAGAAAAATAATCACAAAAAACTGGAACATTTTAAAAAGTGATCCCGTCATTGGCCGGAATATAAGTACTAGACCGGCCATCACATACAGAAAGAGTCGTTGCCTAAGAGACATAATCACAAAGGGGGACATCACAAACTACAGGGAAAGGAACCAACATAACCTTGAAGGATTCTTCCCATGTGGGCACTGCAGAGCGTGCAAGTATAGCCCAATGAGAAAGGAATTTGAGATACCTCATGTGATAAACAAGAAGAAGATATGTCAATTTTTAACATGCAGCTCAACTCATGTAATATATGTGCTTGAGTGTCCATGTAAGAAATGGTACGTAGGCAGTACCACAGTGATGGCCAAAAATAGAGTAATGCAGCATCTTAGGGCGATCACCAATAAGGATTCCCAGTATCCAGTTGCAAGACACTTTGCCCAACAACACAAATCCAATTGCAATTTATTAACGTACTTTGCAATAGAACAGATGAATGTGAATCCGAGAGGAGGCAACAGGGAGATACAACTTAGGAAAAAGGAATCCAAATGGATTCTAGAGTTAGAAACAAGACAGCCTAATGGACACAATGACCATGAGGAGCTATCAGTACACCTGCACGACTCATGAAATTGTATGAAATTGTATATATAATGTTGTAAACTATAACATATGTAAAGAAACTGAAATTAGTGATGGTATGAAATATCTTATGTTTAGGAGTTCTTATACAATGGAAACGAATGAAGCTTGAATTTTTAATTGTTTTAATCATGTTTGGAGCACAATTGTAATTATACGTTTGGAATAGGCGCTCAGAGTAGTAATCGCGTGCACTTCACGAGCAATTGAACCTGTCACCTGGAAGAACTATAAGAATAGAGTAGAAGAGAACGTCACTCAGTAATGTAACGATTTATTCACTTAAGTTCACGTTTTGTCACTTTTGTTTTTAGTAAGCACTCCCCAGAGACATTGGACCCTTATTAAGCCACTAGGCGAAAAAAGAAGGGTAATGAGACAAACTAGCACATAAACAGCCACTGTGGCGAAAGGAATTAGAAACAATATGAAATGAAATGTAATTTTACATGAACCAAGATTTCTTGTTTAAAAGTGAGACATTGTGAGGAAAAGAACATTATAATATGTGCACACTCCAAGATGTCAGCCAAAATCAAATGTGCAGTCCTGTTTCTATGGCCAGCACATCCTGTGTATGTAATGGTGGAGTGCTGAAGCATTTGTTGTGTGAGCAAGGGAGCGATAGCTTCCGAAACGCGTAACAGCAAATAAACAACACTTGGTGTAATCATGTGTCTGAGAGTGCGTTGGAATTGGACTTTGTTGTGGAATTAATTATCTGGCGGGGCTCTGCCAGCAACAACGCGCCATCAGACCACGGGCGGTCTCTCCCGAAAATGAGCCGTGGAAGTGTAAGCATATCTATATATCTATATATATATATATATATATATTCACTGAAAAAACCATAGGTTATAGACCATATATAGTTAGGAATTAGCATTTACAAAACCTTGAAAATTCACTGAAAAAACCATAGGTTATAGACCATATATAGTTAGGGATTAGCATTTACAAAACCTTATTTTACTCACACAAAACCATTGAAATTCGCATATATAGTTAGTTGCACTAATTATATATCGCGCACCCGCAATCCACTGGTGATGATGTCACATATTACATCATTCATGACATGGTCAGTGACATCACTGATTACATCACTGATGATATGGTCTATAACCTATGGTTTTTTCAGTGAATTTCAATGGTTTTTTAATAGCAAATATCAAAAGATGTAAAATGTATTCTTCTTTTAAAGGAAAAATATATTTTATATGTATTTATTAAAAAATATTTATGCATCTGCCAAACCCTGACCTCTTAATAGTGCACTGTGGTGGAAATGATTTGGGCACTATGACTGGGGTAGGTCTGGAAATGCTTTTCAAGGACACCTTTGAGCAATTGATGGCACTTTTTCCTCAAACTGCCTTGGTATATTCAAATATATGCCAAAGACAGAAATGGAGGTGGTCCAATCAAATTTGTCCACAAATTGAGAAAGCGAGGAAGCATGTAAATAAGTCTGTTTCAGCTTACATGAGAGACCATGGAATGGGCTCCATCTACAACAATAACTTGCGTTACTACATGCAAGATATCTACAGAGGAGATGGTGTGCACTTCTCAGATGAGGGGAACAGAGTTTTCATCCAGAATTTTAGACTGTGTATCCTAATTTTAAGACTTTCGGTATTCACAGAAGGCATTTAGGAGTCCAAAAGTTAGGAGTCCTAACTTTACTACTACTAAGTTGAGAAAAATCCTAATTTTAAGACTTTCAGTAATCACAGAAGGCATTTAGGAGTCCTAAAGTTAGGAGTCCTAACTTTACTACTACTACATTGAGAAAATCTTTGTTTAAAGTATTTCGGTATTCACAGAAGGCATTTATGAGTCCTAAAGTTAGCACTCCTAACTTCTGTGAATACCGAAATGAGTAAGTAACTTCTGTGAATACCAAAATGGTAGTAAGTTTAGGATTTTGTCTTAAGTTAGTTCTGTGAATCGGGCCCAGCTTGTCATCTGCTGCAAGATGTGCATCCATATTTAAGTAAACAAATTGATACAAGCACACCGGCAACTAATGTGAGCATTAAGGACAATTCACCAAAGATGCTGGAAAAAATCGAATGAAAAAACACCGACAAGACACCAAATATAGTTTCTACAGAAGTCACAAGGCTATTGCTTTAAAAAAGTAAGCTAACCCCCTACTTGAGGACGCATTAAAGATAGTCTGAATTAACTCCCTAAAATTCCGGGGCACGTCTGTATTTAATAAAGCATGCACTTCTGTGCGGGTGTTTGCTACATGAAGGACAAATGTTATCCTAGCAGATGTAAGAGCGACCTCTTTTTGAGACAATAGCGCTCTTATACGGCTCATTTGGTTGATTCTGCTTTCAAGGTCGGAAACGACGGCCAGATAGAAACATCCAGCTTCCCATGCAGAGGAGTAAACACAACTTTTTTATAGCAAACCACACGCTCAGTTACCGTAATCATGTAAGCGATGCCTGCTAACATTGCACAACAATCTGCATTATTTCAAAGTAAATAACTTCCGTTTGCCAATAAACTGAACGTTGTTATGATAGCAGGTGTTGGAGTGCCTTTCAAAACTCAGGCCAAATTAGCCGCATCTTGATTACAAGAGCCATGCAATTGAAGGTGTCCACAAAGTAAGGAGTGATCTGGTGCTATTGAGCAATCCTCGCCATTCTGACAAACTTCTTTTCCCTCCCTCAAGCACCTATATATAAATGGTAATAACCAACCTTTATGGAGATAAGCGCTCCCTAAAGATCCATATCTGCCTATAGCATAGTATTTCATACAAACCTCAAACTTAAACAGGCTAAAAAGTAATGTTATCATACCGTGGATAAGCCACACAGCTGAATCGGATTTCCAATGAGTGATCACTTCTAACCATTCTCATAGCGCGCCTTGTGCTCTGATTTCACAGTGAGAGAGTGATCGCACCATAGTTTGTCTGCTAATCATTCTCAGCATACGCTACGAATACTCTTCGAGGTTACGCGTTGCATCAAAGCTTACGTATGACGTCACGTACTGCGCCCCGTACGCGAAAGACGCAAATGTTTTGAATTGTTTAAAAACATATATTTATGTATTTAATGAACATACTAATAGAATACATTATGTAGGATACTTATGAAAATAGTTTTTTTAAACTTTCAACAATCATATATTACTTTTAAAAGCAATTACACAAATCGCGCTGGAACGTCATACAATCCCACATCATAAGCGTACGCAAAACCATGAGACTTTAAAAGAAGAGATTTCATTGGTTCATAACACTTCCTATTCCACCTGTTGAAAGTTCTGTCCCATGTCATGCCATTCTACTTTCAGTTTCTAAGAACAAGCATCTCTTCTGAGAATATTGTCTAAAAGAAGGAAAATTACCATAATAACCACACGGACACAGAGATAAGAATATGAGGATTTAATGTCCCATTGCTAGACTCGCGGCAACTCCCGTGCCCGCCTACGTTCCCAGAATGCAGTGGCCGCACGCTCTGGTAAACTAGAGGCACCTCGCCACACAAATGTTTAAGGAGCTACAAAGGGACCCCATCCCCCGGGACTCAAAAAATAACATTTGGGACCGTGTGGGGACACTGCAGAAGCCGGCCCTGGGAGGTGTTGGACCCCAGGGCCATCAAGAGCTCCAGGAGGGAGGCCGCGCAACCCCCTCCCAACATTAAAAAGCCCCGAAAGATGGTGGTCCCCGCAGCTGGGGGGTCCGTGCCATCACGGACCCCCCAATTTTAAATATTACTGCCCCAGGAAGGTGGCGGTCCCCGGAGCATGTGGGGGGGGGCGTGAACCCCCTGCATACTTCAAAATAAAACCCTGGGGTGGCGTTCCCCAGGGCTCAGGGGACCTTTCAGCCCCCCATTATAGAAACAAATTGCCCCCGGGATTTGGCCCCTCCCCGGGAGCTAATTAAGAATAAAACGTACTACTAGTTTTTTTTTTTACTTTTCCATCGCGTACAAGTACAATAGGCGTACCCTGCGTTTAAAAAGAAAAATTAAATTTTTTTGGGGGGCCTAAAGATCCATGTGCGACCCCTTCAGCAGGCCTAGAGGGTCAACATTTTTCTACCCTGCCCCCTTTCCTTATTTTTCAACTTTCTTTTACTGTTTTCTTGTGACTCGCTGCTACCGAGTCACTAGATGGCCGCAAACACTTCCAGGTTTCGAGTGTTGACAGACAGTTGACAGCCAATCAGCATACAGCTCGCGCTCGTAATTGAACGGATCTCCGTCCCCGTGTAGAACTCTGTCTCTAGATATCGCTATGATTTTACTTGTCATTTTCTCAGAAACTACTGCACGGATTTACACCATTTAACAAAAAGCGCAATCTGCAAACCAAACTCTACCTCTCTGCCAAATTTGGTGTAATTCCGTTCAGCCGTTCGGGCTGTAGCCCTGGCTAAAGGTCCCTATGGAAAATTGCATGGGGAAAACACATTTTGGGACCCCCTTTTTTTTCATCCCCCACTTGATGATTTACCCCCAAACTTTCAGGGAAGGAGCGGAACCGAGCAGGCCTTTTTCTTGGAGAAATTCGCAAAGATTCGTCCACTGCCGCCAAAGTTATTCCAAATAGAATGTTGAGGATTTCCTATGGAAAGTAAGTCCTAACTATAACTACCTACTGGCGAGCGCCAGTAGGATATATATATATATATATATATATATATTACCTACTGGCTATCGCCAGTAGGTATATATAGTTAGGATTAATTCCCTATGGGATTTCTGAAAATTCTATGTCTAATAACTTTGGCGTTTGTGGACGGAATCGGCTGAAATTTTCAGGAAAATTGCACATTTTGTTTCTGAGCAGCCCCTGAAAATTTGGTGGGGTTTCGTCAAGGGGGGGCTGAGAAAAAAGGGGGGTCCCAAAACGCGTTTTTTGCATTGAGTTTTCCATAGGGCGGTTGGACTCACTTTTAGCTCGAACGGCTGAATGGATTTGCATGAAACTTGGCAAAATTGTAGGGACTGTTAGCCCGATGTGCCTTTGCTAGGTCTCAATATATGTGCTTCAGTGGATTTTGAGAAATTAACGTTTAAATCAAGATATATATCTGTAACAGCGCTCCGGGCAGCGATCCGGTCCGCTTACTTTTCGCGAAACGGAACTTTGCGTGCAGAAAGCTGATTGGCTCTCCGGTGTCTGTCAACATTCTAAACAGTCCGGAGCGGCCGCCATCTTGTCTCTCGGTAGGATCGAGAGAGAAGAAGAGGTGAAAAACGAAAGGGGAATTTAATGAAAGGGGGCAAGGTATCCCCCTCTTGACCCCCTAGGAATGTTGTTGGGGTTATTAAAGGGTCCCGTGGGGAAAAGAAAAAAAAAATGATTTTTCACGGTAGAAGCGCTTCACGGGCCGCGAACTGGGCCGCAAACTAGTAGCGAAACGGGAATTCGCCATTTTGTGCTTCGTTAATTAAATTACTAGGTATAAGTGGGTGCGGGAGACGTATCCTAATCCCCTACGTTTCCTGAGGGTGGCTGAGGAGGCTGATATATGTTGATACATCTCTTCCAGCGGCTGTGCGTGAGCTTTTTTTTTTTTTTGCTGCGTGACAGTCCGGAGCGGCCGCCATCTTGTCTCTCGGTAGGATCGAGAGAGAAGAAAAGGTGAAAAACTAAGGGGGAATTTAATGAAAGGGGGCAAGGTATCCCCCTCTTGACCCCCTAGGAATGTTGTTGGGGTTATTAAAGGGTCCCGTGGGGAAAATAAAAAAAAAAATGATTTTTCACGGTAGAAGCGCTTCACGGGCCGCGAACTGGGCCGCAAACTGGTAGCGAAACGGGAATTCGCCATTTTGTGTTTCGTTAATTAAAGTACTAGGTATAAGGGGGTGCGGGAGACGTATCCTAATCCCCTATGTTTCCTGAGGGTGGCTGAGGAGGCTGATATATGTTGATACATCTCTTCCAGCGGCTGCGCCATCTTGCCTTTTTTCCAATGCCACAATTTTGTCGTGCACGGCAGCCATTTTAGATGCCAGGCTGGTCCCAGGCTATCACCTACCCCTGCGGATGTAGTTTATGGCCCCAGCTGTAGAGAATTCAGACATGCCAATCCTCCCGATTCAGGCGTGTGACTACTGATTTCAGTGCTAGTCTCCCGCCTCCCGATTTCTGCAAGCAAAAACCCGGGGGCATATTACGAACAACTAGCGATAATTTTTGTCTCTAACTTGTTTAGAGACAAAAATTATCGCCGCACATCGGCGATTTTTATCGCAGATAAACCTTGCTATTATCGCAGAAAAGTCAGCGATATTCATGTATTATCGAGCAAATGCTCTTAGCCATGTTATCCACCTCCCATTGGATAACATGGCTAAGAACTGCTCAGGGCAGGTGTTAGATTTTGGAGATATTCGCGTTTAGCGCGAATATCTTCAAAAGTTGGTAATAGAAGATAGCGATGTTAGGGACTGTTTCCAGTCGCTAACATCTTGGCACGCCACTTTGCATGTCATTAGTGATAAGTATCACTGACATGCAAAGCGGGGCCCAAGATGGTCGCTATCTCCTTTTAGCTGTCACTAACTGGTGTTAGCGACAGCTTGGTAATAGGGAGATAATTTTATCTCCGCTTTCAAGGCTTTTAAAGCCAAAAAAGCGGAGATAAACCCCCTTGATAATATGCCCCACGATTCCTTGGGGGTTTCAGCTGACAGGGCTTGGTATTGTGTTACATGGTAATTTTTCCAGGAAACGTCAGAGGGTCAATGCAGGGGTTCTAGAAGAGGTGATAAACCATTTAAGCCTCATGAACAAGCGCATGGTCTTTTAAAGATTTGTGAAGTACTCGGAGCGGCGGTGTGTGTGTGTGCCCTCTTTCAGGAGCGGGCGGGGGGGCACTGCCAGCAACTTGCCAGGTCAGGTAGTGTTCAACACGTGCATCACCCTTTCTCTGCCTGCTATTGCGCTCCATGCTTCGGAAAGGTAAGAAAAAGAACGTGCATTTGAGTTTGAAATGTCCGATCCTGCAGCAGCACACTTCCAAAGCCCACACATGACAATAACCCGATTCAAGGCCCCATTCACCCGTTTTTAAAAAAATAGATAACAATCCAACAAAGTAAGGTTATAAAACTTTATTAACTATTAACTTTAACGAACGGAACAAAAACTAAAAACATTTAAACATTTTTCAACACAAAAAGCAACAATAGTTAGAAGCTGTCTTTTGTGCGAATAGTCCCAAGGCAGCACAACGTGCAGAGTTCTGGACGGCACCCAGGTGATGTCGCCTGGGTGCCGCACTGGTTTAGGGATCCTACAATGCAGCACAGAAAAACAGCGTGGGGCGTCCCGGGTGGTGCGGGGGGAGGCCTCGTCAGTAGCGGTCTGTGTCCAGTGTCACATGGCTGACACAACATGTACGACAGGCACCCAGGTGATGTCCAGTAAACAGCCGCACTGGTTTTGGTATCCTACAATGCTGCTCCGAAAATTGGCGTGCGGCGGCCCGGGGGTGGGGGAGGCGGCGTGAACGGGCCTCCCCAGGTGGCGGCCATCTAGCTGAGTTGCGCCCGCTCTTGCGGCTACAGCGTCTCGCTCACCATGTTGTTGAGTTGCTCCCACTCTTGCAGTGCAGCGATAGGCGGCTGCCACATGGCTCTTAAAATGGCGGACGGCTCCTTGGTTTTGGGCCTGGTCCACTGAAATGGCCCTGGGACACTTTGGAACTCGGACGATTGCCTGCTAGGGCTTGGGCTCCATTCTCGAAAAGCGTCCCCTCAGCCGTGAAGATTCTACAAAAGTCTTGGGGGCCCCCGACTCCCGCAGGCTTCCGGTGGGGAGCGGCTGCCATGATTGCTCGCGGAATGACCACGACGGAGCCACGAGATGGTGGTGCTCTCATGCTGACGCCAGCTTCAGTCTGAATGATCCAGAAACAAGGTGGGGCTTTCATCGTTTGGGAAAAAAAAATGTTCTAAACCAATGAAAAGTGTTATTTTTAGGTCATATGACCAAGCCTTCCATCTTTAGGAAACCAAAAGTAAAATGAACCAATGAAAAGTTTTATAAACAAGTCACATGACCTGTTATGCGGCATAGGGCTACAAAAAGCGTAGAAAATCCGTTGGCACGTGAGGCGGCGTTAGTAGCGGACCGATGTGCGAATAGGCCGAAGGCAGCACAACGGGCCGAGATCCGGATGGTACCGAGGTGGTGTCCAGCAAATTGCTGCACTGGTGTGGCCATCCTACAATGCTGCGCCGAAAGACGGCGTGTCCAGCTGAGTTGCGGTCACTGTTGCGGTACAGTGACTCGAACGCGCCGAGATCCGGATGGCACCGAGGTGGTGTCCAGCAAATTGCCGCACTGGTGTGGCCATCCTACAATGCTGCGCCGAAAGATGGCGTGTCCAGCTGAGTTGCGGTCCCTGTTGCGGTACAGTGACTCGAACGCGCCGAGATCCGGATGGCACCGAGGTGGTGTCCAGCAAATTGCCGCACTGGTGTGGCCATCCTACAATGCTGCGCCGAAAGACGGCGTGTCCAGCTGAATTGCGGTCACTGTTGCGGTACAGTGACTCGAACGCGCCGAGATCCGGATGGCACCGAGGTGGTGTCCAGCAAATTGCCGCACTGGTGTGGCCATCCTACAATGCTGCGCCGAAAGACGGCGTGTCCAGCTGAGTTGCGGTCACTGTTGCGGTACAGTGAGTCGAACGCGCCGAGATCTGGATGGCCCCGATGTTGTGTCCAGCAAGTTGCCGCACTGGTGTGGCCATCCTACAATGCTGCGCCGAAAGTCGGCGTGGGGTGCCCCGTTGGCTTATGAGGTGATGTCAGTAGTGGACCGATGTGTGAATAGGTCGGAACCAGCACAAGGCGCCAAGATCCGAATGGCAAGTCCTGGATGTTGAGTGCCTCAGTTGAGAGTTCTGAGCAGTGCTTGTAAGACTGTCTGAAGCTTATTTGCACCTGCTGCAGCTTCACTAGGTCCGGCGGAACTTTTTGCCTTTTCCTTTCTGCTTCTTTTCCTACAATGCGTTTCATCTGAAGACACGACCAGGTCCCTGAATGTGTGCAGGGGGACGCTATTGATTGAATGAAAATGGCGGCTTGACACAAAGCTGACTCAAGCGTTACTGTTGATGCTATACAGACAAAAATTGGTTTTCAGTTTGTACATTCTTCAGGTTTTTTTTTTCCATCCAAGTCTGATTGAGAGTTTGTAGAAAAATGGCTTCAGATTTTCCACATACTACTCTTCAACATTCTTCCTAAATGTAACAATGTGAAACTCACTAGGAGAACGGCTGTTTCTGTTTCCTTTCAAAATGCTGCCAACAATATTTTCTGAATGGAAGACACCATCTTGTAGCATAAAGGGCCGAAAGGGGTTCTGGTCTGGCCGATGGTTGGTGGAGACATTTTGACTATATCTTGGACCTGCCCGGCCTCGCCCAAAATGGCGCCGGTATAAATGGGACTCGTAACTCCTTGCCCGCAAATGTATATCTAGAAAATGTTATTGTAAGTGGCCCTGTCCTATTTTAATTACAAAATGTATGTCCACCGATTCCGCAACTGTTAGACACCTTAGTTCTTGCAACCTAATGGCCCGCTCGTTACGTTCCTCTACAGTGTAAATGTCTCCTCATCATATACGATTTCAGTTTGCTCCGTGGCCGGCCCACGTGGTTATAGGCCCGTATTTGTATACTGACATTTTCACAATAAAGGTTTTTAAAACAAAACACGGTAGTAGTATTTACATTGGTAAAGTTTTTACTTTTAGTCACTGTTTTCGAATCAGTAAAAGGCAAGTGAAATAAAGCAGTCCAATTACATGACGGATAAAAGGTATAATATGTAGGAACGCAGTAAAGATAAATGGTCAAGGGCAGTTGTGTTTTTCATGTCTGCAACATAAAGTGATCGATAAGAATCTGATAATCAGGCGTATCGGCGACTAAGACAGCAGGCCGAATCTCTTTTACTCAACGGCTCCGTCATGGAAGGAAGAAACGCCCTTTTTCTCGAAAAAGGAATATATTTTACTTGCAAGACAGTTGTAAATTTTCCGGGAAAGTACATTAGCCTGGAATATTATAACATATGTTTGAAAAAAAAATATTGTTCGAAAACAATAAAAAGCGTAATTTTTAGGTCATATGACCAAGCTTTTCATCATTAAATTAACAAAAGTAAAATGAACCAATGAAAAGTTTTATTAACAAGTCACATGACCTGTTATGCTTACGTTACGCGCTGCGCGCCGCGCCTCGGATCACTTCCGGGTGCGCTAACGCGGCGTGTCATACGCATTACGCGACAACGTAGGTCAAGAATATAGTCAAAATGTCTCCACCAACCAGCGTTCAGAACACAACCCCTTTCAGCAGTCCAAAAAGTTCTGTTAAATGACAACAGAGGGGACAGGCAACAAGAACCATCAGTCAAAGAGGGGAGGGCAAGTTCTTCTCTTCCGGGTCATGTTGGGGCGCTACCGGAACTGATCGAATTGGTAGTCTATAGTGTTTCTGGATGTTTCAGACTAAAGCTGGCGTCAGCATGAGACCACTACCATCTCGTAGCTCCGTCGTGGCCATTCCACGAGCAATCATGGCAGCCGCTCCCCACCAGAAGCCTGCGGGAGTCGGAGGCCCCCAAGACTTTTGTAGAATCTTCACGGCTGAGGGGACGCTTTTCGAGAATGGGACCCAAGCCCTATCAGGGAAGCGTCCGAGTTCCAAGGTGTCCCAGGGCCATTTTAGTGGACCAGGCCCAAAACCGAAGAGCCGGCCGCCATTTTGAGAGTCCTGTGGCAGCCGCCTATCGCTGCACCGCAAGAGCGGGAGCAACTCAACTACATGGTGAGCGAGACGCTGTAGTCGCAAGAGCGGGCGGTAAACAGCTGAATGGCGGAAGAGGCACAGTGTAGCAAAAGCGGGCGGAATGGCAACTAAAACGGTAAAGGGGCGCCCCACTACAGCTTGTCTTCAGGTCAAACGGATTGTGGGACAAGGTCCAGAATTGAAGAGTCATCAAAAGGCAAAAAGTTCCGCCGGACCCCGGGAGCCGGCCGCCTATGTCGGGGGCGATCTCAGGCTACACCAGTGCTATAAGACTTGGGGAGGGTGTCGGAGCCAAGCGTCTTCTCCGAGTCCATGGCCATCACACCGCCCCTCAGGGGCCTCCGTCAAGCTGTTTAGGAAGCTAACATATCACATTGTTTTCTAATGCAGTCAGGTCCACAAACGACACTCACTTACTTTGAGAATAGTGAAGCTGCAGTAGGTGGAAATAAGCTTCAGACAGTGTTACAAGCACTGCTCAGAACTCTTAACTATGGCACCCAACATCCAGAACTTATGCTATTTGAGAATGGCAGTGACATCGAAGCATCTCAGGGACCAAAACCATTAACGTACTTTCACGTATGAAAATCTTACTTGGGGAGGGGGCAGGAGCGAAGCGCCCCCTCCCAGTCAGCGCCACCACACCGTATGTTGAAAATCTGAAGCCATCGTTCTACAAAGTCAACCAAACTTGGATTGAAAAATCTAGAAAAATGTACAAACTGAAAACCAGTTTTGGTCTGCATAGCATCAGTAGCAACGCTTGAGTCAGCTTTGTGTCAAGCCGCCATTTTGATTCAACAAAGCACAGGCATTGAAAAAGGCTCAAATTCAGAACTCTAAACTATGGCACCCAACATCCAGGAGCTTGTCATCCGGATCTTGGAGCCTTGTGCTGCTTTCGATCTATTCACACATCGGTCCACTACTGACATCATCTTATAAACCAACGTTATGTAAATAGTTTTTTAATAAAATGTTTTACCCTGTTTCTTTGCTGGTGTGTTGTCTATATTTTTAATATTTGCATAGGGTTTGTCGTTATTTTGTGCGGGATGGGTGATGGAGCCGAGCTGTCTTGCAGCCCTCATGGTGTGGAGCTCAGTTCATCTCACTATTTTCGTATTTCTCATGAAGGGTTGTTCCTAATATTTCTATTTTAGCGAGGTCAAAAAGAGATCCAATTAGTGGCCTACTGATTTTGCTCGATTACTTTTATTTTTTTTACACGATTTTTCACTATCTGCAAAGACTAAACAGAGTATTGCGACTTTGTGCTTGTTTGTAAATAGAGAATGATCCAAAGAGAACCAATTCTAAAACAGTAAATGCTTGGACAACAATCAATCAAATGGAGAGACAAGCAGGCACGACGGATTACAACGGGGGCAAAGGCTTGCGTTAACTACCGTTCACTATCTGCAAAGAGAGAGTACTACTAAGACAAAAGAGGGGAGGGGGGGGGTGCAGCGTTCAAAGCACATCAGCGTGCATAAATACGAAAATGTTTTTATCTATCACGTACTTGACATTTTAAAGCTTTTCATATTTGCTATTAAAAAAACAATGAAATTCACAGAAAAAACCATAGGTTATAGTGGATATATAGTTAGGAATTTGCATTTACAAAACCTTGAAACTTCAATGAAAAAACCATTGGTTTTAGGCCATATATAGTTAGGGATTTGCATTTACAAAACCTTATTTTACTCGCATAAAACCATTGAAATTCCATATATAGTTAGAAGCGCTAACTATATATCGCGCACCCGCAATCCACTGCTGATGATGTCACATATTACATCATTCATGACATGGTTAGTGACATCACTGATGACATCACTGATGACATCTCAAATGACATCACTGATGACATCACTGAAAACATCTCATTTGACATGACTGATAACATCACTGATGATATCATTCATGTGATAATACGATGAACCTCTTCAGACTCTAATATAACCTTAGATACAATCAGTGTAAACAGACACTCACAGACTGTCACTCATCCATGGAGTTACTCACACACCTAGTCAGTCATGCAAAGAATCAATCACACCTCCATTTCCTCAACTATACAGTTATACAAACTTTACTTATTCAAACATATACTAACACATATTTACTCTCTTATACAATCCCTGATACAAGTTCACAATGATCCATACAGCCACTCACACATTCACTGGCTCTTATGCACAGTTATTTATATATGTCTACTCTCACATGACCTGTGTTTTACATATGTACTTACTTTGACATGTAGCACTGAGATATCCATTCACTCACCAATGCACTCATGCACACAGTCAACCGCCCATACAGCTGTTTCCACATGCACTTTTGAAACCATACATCTAGTGAATCAACTGCTCACACATCTATGCACAGAGTCATACACCTCCCAGCCACCTACACACACACTCAGTATCCCATACAAATACTTGGGCAACCAATCAATAACCAATATAGTTACTCATATAGCTACTTATCAACATATGCAGCAGTTTGTAGAACAACAGACATAATGATGCACAAATTAAAACAGTTTAGTCACTAACCCATGCACTCAGTGAGACACATTTAATCACTCACTCAATCAGTCAGTCATGCACCTAGTAAATCCTTCATCCAGAAACTTATACATGCACTCATTCTTCAATATGTAAAACATGTTTTAACTTTACAGAAACATACAGTCACTGGATGTTGTCATCAGTGATGTCATCAGTGATGTCATTTGAGATGTCATCAGTGATGTCATCAGTGATGTCACTTACCATGTCATGAATGATGTAATATGTGACATCATCAGCAGTGGATTGCGGGTGCGCGATATATAGTTAGCGCTTCTAACTATATATGGAATTTCAATGGTTTTATGCGAGTAAAATAAGGTTTTGTAAATGCAAATCCCTAACTATATATGGCCTAAAACCAATGGTTTTTTCATTGAATATATATAATATATATATACATATATATATATATATATACATATATATATATACATATATATATATATATATATATATATATATTACCTACTGGCGGTCGCCAGTAGGTAGTTATAGTTAGGATTTTTTTCAATGTTAAATCTCAAAATTCTATTTGGAATAACTTTGGCGCCGGTTGACGAATCTGCCTGAAAATTTCCTGAAAATGGCCTCCCGGGGTTCCGGTCCTTCCCTGAAAGTTTGGGGGGGATACGTCAAGCGGGGGCCGAGATAAAAGGGGGGTCCCAAAACGCGTTTTCCCCATGTTAATTTCCATAGGGCGGTCGATTTCACTTTTAGCCCGAACGGCTGAATGGATTTCCACAAAACTTGGCAAAATTGAAGGGACTGGTAGCCCGATGTGCCTTTGCTATGTCTCAAGATATGTGCTCCAGTGGATTTTGAGTAATTTAGGTTCAAAAAAATATATATATCTATAGGCGCTCTCCCGTGCGCGCACCGGAGTGCGCTCCAGGCGCGACACGCGACTTGCGCGCAGGAAGCTGATTGGCTCTCAGTTGTCTGTAAACATTCTAAACAGTCCGGAGCGGCCGCCATCTTGTGTCTCGGTAAAATCGAGACACAAGGGGTTTGAAAAAAAAAGGGGCAAATGACCATAAGGGGGAAGAGTAGACCCCCTCTGACCCCCTAGGTTTGATGTAGGGACTAAAATAGGGTCCTGCAGGGCATTAAAAAAAAATTTTCGTTTTACGCGGGGGAAGCGCATGGTACGCGCACCGGCGAAGCACGGGGAAAATCCAGGACCATATTTATGAAGGCCTTGCGCTGCCAGTTTTGCGCCTCCTGTGCGTCAATTTTTGTGACGCACCAGCGGTGTAAAAAAATGCGTATTGTTATGCAATATTTAAAAAGTGACGCATCTATCTAGATGCGTCACTTTTTAAATATAGTGCAATGAGGTACATTTTATTACACTGCTGGTGCGATGCAACACTTTTCTGTGCGCACTCCTTATGACATTCCAGATGTGTCATATTTAATGTATGACGAATCATGTTGCAAGGAGTTACAGATACGTCAGTATTTCTGACATATCTGTAAACATAAAAGTGATGCGAGGCAGGTGCAAGATTTTGACGCAACAGCATCCTAAAAGTGACGCAGAGAAATCTTATAGATTTCAGTACGTCGTTATTACCAAGCTTTTTGCGGGGGAATGCCCCCTTTGTATACATTATACCTGACGCAGATATAATGTGGTGCAGAGTTTTAAAAAGTGACCCATGTACCTAGATGCGTCACTTTTTAAAAATAGCGTCAGGTATAATGCATGCAGAGGGGGTGTTCTCCCGCAAAAAGCATTGTAATAGCGACGCAGTGAAATCTTTGAGATTTCACTGCGTCAGTTTTAGGATGCTGTTGCGTCAAAATCTTGTGCCTGCTTTACAGCAGGTATTAGACTGAGGCAAGACCTTTCACATGCTGCTTTCCACATTTGAAAGGACACATTACTGGAGTTGCGTCACTTTTGTGACGCACTCCAGCAATGCGTTACTTGGAATGTCATAAGGAGTGCGCACAGAAAAGTGACGCATTGCACCAGTAGTGTAAAAAAATGTGCCTCGTTGCGTTATATTTAAAAAGTGAGGTATCTAGGTAGATGGGTCACTTTTTAAAATCAAGCGCCACAATATATCTGCGTGAGGTATAATGCATGCAGAGGGGGTGTTCTCCCACTAAAAGCTTTGTAATAGCGACGCAGTGAAATGTTTGAGATTTCACTGCGTCACTTTTAGGATGCTGTTGCATCCTTTAAATATAGTGCAACGAGGCACATTTTATTACACTGCTGGTGTGATGCGTCACTTTTCTGTCCACAGTCCTTATGACATTCAAGATGTGTCATATTTAATGTATGACGAATCATGTTGCAAGGAGTTACAGATACGTCAGTATTTCTGACATATCTGTAAACATAAAAGTGATGCGAGGCCGGCGCAAGATTTTGACGCAACAGCATCCTAAAAGTGACGCAGAGAAATCTCATAGATTTCAGTACGTCGTTATTACCAAGCTTTTTGCGAGGGATTGCCCCCTCTGCATACATTATACCTGATGCAGATACAATATGGCGCAGAGTTTTAAAAAGTGACCCATGTACCTAGATGCGTCACTTTTTAAAAAATAGTGTCAGGTATAATGCATGCAGAGGGGGTGTTCCTTGCAAAAAGCTTGGTAATAATGACGCAGTGCGTCACTTTTAGGATGCAGTTGCGCCAAAATCTTGCGCCTGCTTCACAGCAAACCTTTCACATGGTGCTTTTTCCATGTGAAAGGACACATTACTGGAGTTGCGTCACTTTTGTGACGCACTCCTGCAATGCGTTACTTTTGTGTTTACAGATATGTCAGAAATACTGACATATCTGTAACTCCTTGCGAATTGATTAGTCATATATTAAATATGACATATCTGGAATGTCATAAGGAGTGCGTCCAGAAAAGTGACGCATCGCTATTTTCACGTAGCGATGCGTCACTTTTCAGAAATGAGGCCTCCAGTTTATTCACTGTGTCATAACTTTCTTTTCTAACACTCACCTTCTTTCATTCCTCCTACTTCACTTCCTTTCACCTCTCATACCTTTCTGTTCTTTCTTACTCATTCTCCTTTCAATTATCAATGCACTATATTTCACTTACTCTTCATTTTTTAAGATTATAGCTCTTTGATGAGAATTGGAGGTAGTTCTGAAAAGAACTTTTGGTTTTCTTCTTTTAACTGAACAGGAACAAAAACAGGGAATAGAAACTGCTCAACAGGAGCAAAAAGAAAAGAAAAAAATTAGGGGTGGGAAGGGCAGTGATGGTTCTCCAATGCCCGAACCATGAGCAGGACACTTTGCTCCCCATAGGTGAGGAGTTGATTGCAGTATCTGCATCTGACGACCCCATGGTTGAATGCAGGTTGAATGTTTGCTACCTGCCCCTGTGATTGTTCTCTTCCAGAAGAAGTTGCTCCTCCTGTTGATGTAGAGGCCCCATCTCTGGGAACCTCTTGTGCCAGAGCCCTGACACTATCCCGGGCAAAATTCTGGGGGTGCTTCCTCTCCACATGGCGAATCATGGTGAAGTTGCCAAAAGAGTATTTTTTTGGGGGGTTACCCCGTGACAGGACCTGTTTGCAGATCCTGCACTCTACTTTTGGTGCATTCACCTTCTTCTGGCCTGCTGGAAACGTAAAAAATTTCCAGATGAAATGTTCCTTCACCTTTGGGGTAGGAGGCTCTTCATCAATGAAATCATTGGAGTCATCTTCACTGCTGGATGGTCTGGCAGCCATGATGAATCCAGGAATATGGAGCAGCAAAAAAGGCAGGTCTTTCAGTCACAAAAGTGAAAGAAGAAGTGAAGGAAATGGGTGGGGATTTCATTCATTGTAAAAAAAAACTGTTAGCAACCAATGAAAAGTGTTATTTTAGGGTCACATGATCCGACGCGTTTACGCTGCGCGCTCCGGAGCACTTCCGGTGCGTTTACGCAGCGCGATCGTAGGCGCTTCCGGGGCGCAAACGTGGCGCGATCGTAGGCGCTTTTCCGTGCGTTTAGGCGCCGCGCACGTAGGCGCTTCCGAGGGCACTTACGTTGCGCGCCGAAGTGACGTCATCAATCTTTTATAGAAATGCATAATCATTTTCCATATTAAAAAAAACAAATTTTATTTGTATGGTACGAAATGTTTTGCATTATTATTAACTTTTCATTCATATTTTTTTTTCACGAACGACAGTTGCGCTCTGGGTGCGCTTTCAGATGAGCTCTCGGAGAAGCTTACAGGAGAGCTTAGCTGAAAGCTTCCCGGAGCGCGCACCCAGAGCGCAAAAGAAAAAAATTATAAAAAAAAAATGAATACTTAAAAAAAAACAGCAAATTGTAAAAAAAAAAAAGGTTAGAAACTCGATATACAAAGGAATTAGCATTTAAAAAACCTATGAAATTCACTGAAAAAACCATAGGTTTCACACCAGTTATAGTTAGGAATTAGCATTTAAAAAACCTATGAAATTCACTGAAAAAACCATAGGTTTCATACCAGTTATAGTTAGGAATTAGCATTTAAAAAACCTATTAAATTCACTGAAAAAACCATAGGTTTCACACCAGTTATAGTTAGCTGGAAATTTTACTGACACAAAACCATTGAAATTCCCACGTTATAGTTAGTCGGACTCACTATAACTTGCGCGTGCAATGCACTGCTGATGACATCACATATTACATCACTCATGACATGGTCAGTGACATCACTCATGACATCACTGATGACACCATCCTTGTGACACAGTGACAGACCTCCTTTCAGTGTAATGTAACCCATGAAACACATATTCAAAAATAGAAACTAATATTTTCAAAAAAGTGGATATACCCATACCAGTTACAACAACCAATTCAGTAATACCACCATCTAATACACATCCACTCATGTGTATGTATATGGGTTATTAGATATTTTTATTAGTATCAGTATGAGTGTCTATATGGTTTGGTGGGGGTATTACTTAGCACATAGATGCATGAGTGACTGACTCTTTGTTTGTATGTGTTTTG
Organism: Lissotriton vulgaris; assembly: GCF_964263255.1. Classification (NCBI taxonomy): domain Eukaryota; kingdom Metazoa; phylum Chordata; class Amphibia; order Caudata; family Salamandridae; genus Lissotriton; species Lissotriton vulgaris. Next base: position 16,313 of record NW_028247210.1, on the reverse strand, counting down.
AAGACAACATATGTACAGGACTGTATGGGTGGATGAGTGTCTATATGTGTTTGTTAGTGAGTGAATGACTGTCTCACTAGTGTCTTTATCAGTAACTACATATGTTTTAATCTAGTATATGTGAATATTGATGTATATAAGTGAGTATATGTGAGAGTAAGAGATTGTAAGAGTTCCTGTTTAAATAAGTATGTGTTTCTATAAGTGATTGTTTAAGAGAACAAATATGTGTAATTTTCAATAGAAGTAAGGTGGAAGTGTGTGTATAACTCTATATTCAAATAAATGGATGTCCAATAGTTTATTTGCACGTGTGAATATGTGTGTGAGTAACTTTTGGATGAATGTCGGTGTGTAACAGGATGTATAGGTGTATCACTTCATATGATGAGTGAGTATATGTATGAGTGACTATATAGAACTGTTGGTGAATGAGTGGATGAGTATAAAGATAGTGGAATTACTGAATTGCTTGTTGTAACTGATATAGGTATCTCCTTTTTTTATTTAAATTTCAGTTTCTATTTTTGAATATGTGTCTCAAGGGTTACATTATAGTGAAAGGAGGTCTGTCAATATGTCACAAGGATGGTGTCATGAGTGATGTCACTGACCATGTCATGAGTGATGTAATATGTGATGTCATCAGCAGTGCATTGCACGCGCAAGTTATAGTGAGTCCGACTAACTATAACGTGGGAATTTCAATGGTTTTGTGTCAGTAAAATTTCCAGCTAACTATAACTGGTGTGAAACCTATGGTTTTTTCAGTGAATATATATATATATATATATATATATATATATATATATATATATATATATATATATATATATATATATATATATATGTATATATATATATATCGCAAACAAATCACTCCTTCCACTTCCACCAAAGCCTCGGCGGCGAAGAAAGAGAAGCGAACCACTTCTTTTTTCAGGCAAGATGCTTTATTTCAACATAGCAGCAGTCAACAGATGACGCGTTTCGGGCTCAGGCGCCCTTGTTCAATATATATATATATATATATATAGAAGTCGTATTATTGGCAGCTGTTTAAAAAATGAAATGTAACACAGACATTGATATGCTTTTGAATCTCTGGAGTAACCCACACCTGCTGTGCTGTGAACCTTTGACCTACTGGTTCCATTGGGTTGCTAGGTACACTGAGCTAAGACTGTATTGGGGGAAGGGTGTTAAAGAGACAGAACATTTTTTTTAAAGTTGAGGAGTGATAACACAATGTAAATAATGGCAAGTTTTAATTTCCAATTCAGGATTATATAATAAACTGATGTGTAGCATTTAAATTTCAGAAAAATGTAGCTAGATATATGTTTGAACTCCCGTTTTTTTTCTGCGATGATCGCGAAAACGTAACGAAAACGCTCCAACAGGAACCTTATTTTGAAAGAGAGGGAAAGAGTTAACAGATGCTATCCATTCACAAGTAGAGATGCAGTAGTCTATATTATTTATGATTAAAAAAACAACACATTACGACAGATCAGCACAGATACTGAGAGCAAGTTCTTGACTGTCAATAAAGCCATTTAAGAGATGGACTCTTTTCTAATTGATCCACCATATACAGAACAAAGAATGGCCAATGGCATTGCAGACAATGAAGCATTTAACCTTTGTTGGTTGGGGGAAATATATTCAGGGATTGAACAATTGCCTACAAACCAATCATTTGAGCAGAACAGGACAATCAGTGAGATTTGTAACATAATATCTACCATGAAGGGCAGAGTTTTAAATAAAAGGGTTCAGTGCCATCTCACCAAATGTACATGCGGTCATTTATTGGGTACAGATCAGGCTAAACCGTTAGTCTATGATGGTGGGTGGAGAGGAGGGTGGTCGAGGGTAAGAAGAGGAAAGATTAGGGGAAAATCAACAGAGAGGATAACCTGATTATTGATGGGTGTATGGTTCATGTGACTACCAAGCAGTGAGTGCAGCCCCCATCACTGTTGATTTAATAGAGGTGGGTTGGGGTGGGACAGTGCAGCAGGTGTCACAGTGACATGTGGCATAGAGAATCATCAGATGGCTGGTACTATCCACCTGCTACAAAGTTCCCAGTCTTGTGGTCCTTACCCAGGCCTCTTGTGGATAGCCCCTGCTATGTTAAGATGGTGCTGAGTGTCAGTCAAACCATTAATAGAAAGGGGTGACCCAAAAAAGTCAAAGGACCTGGGTATCAATTGTTACAGGGAAAAAAAGGTCCTAGACAATATTTACTGTAATCAATATATGAAAACGTATACTAAATATTCATGTCCGATTAAATCCTGCAAGAGAAAAGGAGAGAGAAATACAATCCAAATGCTTTCACAATATAAACCAGTACCCATTTATAAGGTTCTGCCAAAAGCACACAACGTTAGCTTAATGGCAATTTAGTCATATTTATTCCAGAACAAATACCACAACTCCCACTTGGATTGAGGAGAAGGGGGGTTACTGCCAGGCAGTGTGTGTCCTTAGCAATGAGGAAAACCTGCCCCTAAAATCATCCAGAACATATTCATTGTTATTGTTTCTTCTTTTCACAGTGATACTTCATCTGTAAATGTCTTCAAGGGGCGGGGGGACCAAAGGGTGCAGGCCCCAAACGGGGGGGAAGTCGTTGACGTTTTGACCCAGACGCGAAAGGGGTAGGTAAACTCCTCAGCTACGGGTCTTTCTCAGACACCAAAGACAAGACACCAAATATAGTTTCTACAGAAGTCACAAGGCTATTGCTTATAACTTTAAAAAAGTAAGGTAACCCCCTACTCGAGGACGCATTAAAGATAGTCTGAATTAACTCCCTAAAATTCCGGGGCACGTCTGTATTTAATAAAGCATGCACTTCTGTGCAGGTGTTTGCTACATGAAGGACAAATGTTTCCCTAGCAGATGTAAGAGTGACCTCTTTTTGAGACAATAGCGCTCTTATACGGCTCATTTGGTTGATTCTGCTTTCACACCAGTTATAGTTAACTGGAAATGTTACTGTCATAAAACCATTGAAATTCCATGTTATAGTTAGTTGGACTCACTATAACTTGCGCGTGCAATGCACTGCTGATGACGTCACATATTACATCACTCATGACATGGTCAGTGACATCACTCATGACATGACTGATGACACCATCCTTGCCATCCTTGTGACAGCTCATTCACGTGAAAAAGCACCATTGGTGCAACAATAGCATAGGTTTGCAAAACGTTTATAAACACAAATGTGCAGCATCACATTTATGAGTAAATTCACTCTCTGTGTAAATGATGCAGCGTTCACTATCACCTTTTAAATCTAAATCTTATGGGTGCAAAAATACACAGAGTGCAAATTTAGCAGGTGTGTGGAAACACATTTAGGAGTACAAATCCCTTTTAGGAGCAAAAACACATTTCAACAAAATTGAATTTAGTTGCAAAATCAGATGTGGATGAAAAAAGAGCTGGGTCTGATGAGACGCTTTCGGGTGGAAAAATAAAATGAAGACAAAAAATTGTTTTGGGGCAAAAAAATATTTAGGTGCAAAATCACTCTAGGCACAAAGTCAGCAGGGGGGATGGTACCATTTTGAGGTGCAAAGTCACCGAATACAGAGAGAAAATATGGTTATAAGAAGTTACATTAACTGTACATATGAGAAGGTGGAGATAGACTATTTTCCAATCATCACTTCAAAATGTAAAGCAGCGCAATACACATTTGGCAATACACATATGGCTTTATACAAATTGGAAATACTCTTTAAGTAATGCTGAAGGGGGTCGACCCAAACAATTCAGTGGCTGGAGGCAGCTCACCAAAGCCCACTTTGTGGATTTTTGTTTATCGGTGACGTGAAGCTTAGCTATCAGCAAGGGCTCTCTGTAGCAAGGCCTAAAATTAATGGAATGCAGTGTGGAGTGTGCAGCAACTGAATGCACCCAGTGCACTTCCTGCCCGAGCTAGTGACAACTCTGAATAGGTTAATGGTTGCCAGTGGGACTGGGAGAAGGAAGGGTAGGGTGAAGGTGAAGGTGAAGAGAGGCATCACAGAGGCTGGAAATTAAAGTGCAAAACATGTTTCCACAATTTTGGCTACAAACGCTTTGTAGGATCCCACCTCCCTTCTACGCAGCCCACCTCCACAAGGACTAAAACAATGTTCCACCTCAAGGCAGTGATTATGTCTCACAGTGTGACTGACATCCCTGTTACAGCGGTATCAGATGAGTGTCCCCTACATCTAAATATTGCTGCTACCCATCTGTCTCAGTCACCATAGTCCCCAATGGCAACACCCCCCACTCAACCGCAGCTCCATCCTGCACTTTTATCTTCTTAAAACTGCCTCTCCTGCATTGACCCCTACACACAATGAAAACATGCACCTGAGCCCAGGCGTGCAACCCCCATTGGGCTGAAAGAGCTTCAAACCTCACCCCCACACACCCCACGTCGTGTGTGTCAGCCCGGGTTGAGACAGCTTCCCGGGCACATCCACAGCCTCACCCGAGTACTTCACAAGTCTTTAAAAGACCATTTACTTGCTAACAAGGATTTGTTGTTCTTTCACCCCCATCTTAGAGTTCCTGCTTCACCTCTCTGGCTATCACTGGAAGAATTAGCCATCCCTCCCACTGAAATTGATGGTAGCGCCCCTCCCCCCCCGAAATGAGACTCTCTCTAGTTGTGCCTCTGCCTGAGTCTACAAGGGGTTCTCTCGGCTGCGTGCCCCCTGCCGCCATGTTAATGAGCTTGCACCATTCCAGAAATTAGCAGATCCTGTGCACTCCATTTTACAAGAACGAGACAGCGGCCCCTCTCGTAATAGGAAATGCAATGGAAGCAGTGGTCGAAGTGGGGGGAAAAAAGTAGGGGAACTGTGGGCGGAGAATCAGAGGAACGGAGTAACGCTTACATTGGGTCAGTGGGTGGAGTCAGAGGTGTGGCAGAAAGAGTATATTTAGTATTTGCTTCCCATTTCACTAACCGGTTATAGCTTATTATGTTATTTAATTTAACCAATAGATACACATTTCTATTTAAATATGAGTTATTGACATTAAAATACACTCACAAAGTGGGATATGCTTCCAATCACAGAATGTCCCAAAAAACCTTAAAAGTGGAATCACAAACCATTTCTCTCCCAGCCAAGGAGTTTTATTCATTAGCACTTCTCCCTTTTTCCACAAGAGCAGTTCAAACATAAATGGCAAAATATCCTAGTTTACAAATGTTTTCCACATAATTATCGCTCTGCCATATTTGCCACATAATACATCACCTGCTGCATCATCTGACGATTTAACTAATAAATTGTTTATAGCTCAAACGGATCAAAGGTTACTAAAAAATATGACTTGTGCTGCTGTGAAATGGAGGCCCTTTTGCAAAGGTAGACTGGTCACCTTTCTCACTGCTGCAGTTGTATGTTCCACTGGTACTAATAAGGAAAAATCTTTGCAGAGACTGTTAGCATGTGTAAAAATATCAAAATAACAAAGTATCAGAAAATGTACAGCTCCACTAATACCAGTGTAGGGTGTCAGAGCACTTTCATCATACATATTACACAGAGACAATCATTCATACGTGTGTAAATCACTGTTTAGGAAATGTTATAAAAGACAAAGGACTACAAGGTGTAGGAGTCACATGACAACCATACTAGTAGGCAGCATTGTTTAGTAGTAATTGGTCTGGAGAAACACAAACCCATAATTCAAAACGTAATACCATGGTTGGGCGTTCTCTTTAATAATCAGAATTGATTTCTACCCAAATGAACCTTTTTTTGCAACATTAGGATAATCAAAGACTGGAGAAAAAACCATAACGCTCTAATTTATACCTTGCAGTTTGCATGAAGCTCTTACACAACAGTTAATAGCTCATGGTTCTATGTTAGGATTTTTACTTATTAACTGCAAGTAACAATAGGGTCTCTCTGACAAAGCAGTAACCCACTGACCTATTTACATTATGTGCACTTTGTGATCTGCATGGTACATGTTCTTAGCAGCAGGCACATTAACCCTCCGTGCTTCCTTTTTATGAGTCAAAACTTCCACTAGACAAAACACCATCTCTCTCTACTAAGAACATTAATCACTGGCGCTATCATGACATTTTTATTGTTGCCGAAAATTGTTGTCTGCCAGGAAGGAGGCAGCAAGTGCGTTAAAAACCATATTATACTTATAAACACAACACCCCCACCCGAAGTCAGTGCCCGGTGCGGTCCCACTGCCCTAGAGCCACCTGCTCCAGGATCCTGTGACCTCAGTGACAGAGTCACTATCACTCTAGGGTGTGCTGCTTCATAGGCCTGCCCCCAAGACTGGAGGTGAACTTCTTGGATTGTAATGGACGGGCCTAGAAGGTTAACCCGCACTTGCCACCTCTAGGGTTCACCTGCTGGTGCTAAGACACCAGGGCTTCTAAGGTCTTGCGGGCCTTCTAAGGTCCAGCATGGGAATGTGCTCCCTCAGGAGAGTGGTCTGGGAGACTGATATTAAAGGCTGAACCTGGTTTCCCAGTTCCAAATTTAATAGACTGACCATAGACCACATCTTCTCCCCCACTGAACACCATACTGCCCCACTGAGAGAAACATGCACTGCACTGCACTGACCCGCTATGAACACCTGGATGTGACTCAATTAAAATTACGCAATAGACAATATTCTGCGTAAAAAAAATAACAACATCCTAGAAAAAGCAAACACTAATAGTAAATGCAAGATTAAGTCAAGCATGTGAAATGCAAGCAGGAACAACATGGTTACCTTTTCCCTTTTACACTCATTATTCAGAAATTAGTGAGTGCTTTTGCCTAAAAAGTAAAGGCAATGACTAAAGGGCCTGGAAAGGACCCGTTTCAGTGTCCATTGTTTATAGCCTTACAAAACAAAGGCAGTGTGGTTTAAAAAGACCACATTTGTGAACACACAGCCGCTGAACACATTTTTTTTCCAATTCACACATCAAGAAGGTATTTCAGTACCTCCAGGAAAGGTGCACTTTCCCACCCAGGGAAAACAATGTTGTTCAAAGAGCTTCTCTGGCAAACACTGTAAAGTGGCGCTAATGTGTTTAACTGTGAAAAAATCAACGTGGCCACCTTGAAACCATTCTGTTTTGATTTCCTTAGTTGCTTAGTTTTCATATTCAGAATGTTTTATTTCTGTCCACCCCGAGGCTGCACATAAAAATTGAAAGATGTCAGTAAAAGACACTGTTTCCAGCAAAACTGTTTTTCTTTTTTAGATCCATTTCACAGGGGAGCAAATAAACAAAAGGAGGAAGTCTCAGTTTTCAATGAATTTGGAGGAGTGAGAAGAAAGAGAGGGAAGAGGGGGAACAAACAGAGGGGCGGGCACAGACACTGTTCTCGTCTTCTCACAGGGCATGAAGGAAAAGACAGAGTTCAAAGTGGTTGCTGGCTGAAGACTGCGGAGGGGCCCCTGGAGCACAGGCCCCCCCCCCACTCTGCAGGGGCTGCGGGGGCCTGTATTACACACCTGGCACCAACGCCGTCAAGATCAACTCACCCGCTGTGTATGTAGTGGTGAGATAACGTTCTAAGTTCACCAAAGATCGGCACGATTTCACTTAGTTCCAGGAGGAAACAAAAAGAAGGCCCAATATGGCGTCAGTGGAAGCTGATCGCCAAGAAACTAACAATGATGGTACTAATACACGCATCCTCACGTCAACATACCTGCTTTTTAAACTTTCACAGGACCTCAGGTGGGCTCTGTCGTAAAGACAGCCTGCGAGTTACTTGACTGCGTTTATAAAGAAAACGGCATCGCTGTACGGTGCCGATGTGGCGAGTCACCGTACAGCGGTCTATACGAAATAGACAAAAGACTTAACGGGCACAACGTGCCGTTTAGGCTGAAACTGAACTAACTGAAAAATCGTACATTAAAGCAAAAGAAAAGTTGAAGAGAAAGTAAGCACAAAATGAAGTGCTGTTCATAGAGTAGCAATTGTCACAGCATAGAGTGATGGGTGTGGAAACAAATCAGCATATTTACAGCGTATGAAGTATATTTACAATTGGAATGGATATACAACAATATACACAAGGTTCAAAGCTTGGAGCGCGGTAAGGCTGATCATAATAAGCCATGACAATAGATGAAGAGTGTGTCACATGTGATTTTACATACAAAAATTAAAACATATTTACAGCCGTAATATACATCAGCACGGTAGCTATACATTATATATATTAGTGTACTACATAATGGCATCAGGTAGATCTTTCTAAGCTAACCATTGTTCAATGTGGCCATTTGTCTGGTGATTTCTTCATATTCGTTCAGACCCTTGTTAACAGTATCAACGATATGCATCCATTTGCACTACCTAGTGGTAAGGATGCTCGAGAAGTTACCTCTCCATGGATTCATGGCTACTTTTTCAATCACCCACCATCTCAGGCTTTCCGGGGGCTGAGCAAACTTCTCAAAATGCTCAACAAGGGGTGTCCCTTGGATTTTGCAACGTATGCTACTGCAGTGTTGTATGATGCGGGCTTTTTATCAATGGGTACTGGTTTATATTGTGAATGCATTTGGCTTGTATTTTTCTCTCCTTTTCTCTTGCAGGATTTAATCGCACATGAATATTTAGTATACGTTTTCATATATTGATTATAGTAAATATTGTCTAGGACCATTTTGTTTCCTGTACCGAGTGTCAGTCAAAGCCAAGAGACTTTGATGTATATTGTGAATGGTGACTACCACATCTGTGGCAATGTGATATTGGGGCATTGCACCCTGCAGCTCCTCGTGAAACACCTTCTGTGTGCCAATGGAAAGGGTCCCAGATAAAGTCACAGACCTCCACCTGATCATTATTTTGCAGATAATCTGTTCACATCAGGTTATCCCACATAACTACATCATTAATTTATCTAGCGAAGGTACTGTAGTACTATAGCAGTAAATAGGTTAGCCACAGCCCATTTACTGCACCAATCACATCAGCTGTGTCATGGAGTATTGCCAATTGCAATGATTGGATAATAGAAATGTTGCTGGCCATTTTCAATTTGTTCCCGACCCATAACCAGAATGGTCATGTTGCGAGGCAGTCTCCTAGAATAAGGAAAAAATCACAGCTGTCTCAATTACAGCTGCAGCATCTAAAGTAGTCCAGTAGATGGGCTCTGTTAAATCTCTTGGGGGACTACTTGTTTAGGAACTTAAAGTAGAGAACCTTAAGTTTGGATTCCCTGACCACCTACTCATGATGATATCTGCTGAGAATCTCCATCTACTACGGAGTCAGGTACGAGCCTGCCGTCATGGCACATTGGATCCTCTTAGTGGGCCTTTTCAGTGCCCCTCTTGCTCTTTTAAACTACCTTTACCCCTGCCCATTAAGAGTCTGCAAGCTAGGCCTGCAGTGGTCAGTAAATTGGATACTGCTGTAGTCTCTCCCACCCAATCTTCTCTTAAAATTTTTCATTTAAATGTCAGATCATTGTCTTGCCACGCTCTTGAAGTTTTTACCCTGATAACGGATGAGGCCCCGGATATCTTTTTCTTTACGGAAACTTGGCTGCATGACCAGTCCATGGCGGTCATGAATTTAGCCTTGCCTGTGGGATACACTATGCACTCCCTTCCCCGCAACGCTAGAGGTGGAGGTATAGCAGTTGCGGTGAAATCATGCTACCCCTGCATTTGGAAACCCATCTCATTGCCAGGATGTGAGAGTGCCCTTTTTAACATCTCAGTGAATCCCCACTTTACGTTTACGGGACTCCTAATTTACAGGCCCCCTGGTCCCGAGGGCGCTTTTCGCCAAAGCCTCCCGGAGGTGATTTCTTCCCTAGCTTTGAAAACGGCTAATTTTACAATCCTAGGTGACCTCAACCTCCATATGGATGTTCCACTCTCCAACTCGGTACATAGCTTGTTGGAGGATCTTGAAGCGCTCCAAATCATTCAATTGGTACAACTACCGACCCATACGGGCGGCCACATATTGGATCCCGTTTTGACGAACCTTGGAACCAATATTTCAGTGCTGCCCCCCAGACCAATGGCATGGACTGATCACCATTTGATTGAGATCCGTATCGCCACTATTCTACCTCCCCTGAAAAATAACATCCCAGCCAGTTTCAGACGTCCCTGGAGAAATTTGAATTTAGAGCATTTCCATCAGCTATTGATGAAATACCATCCTTCACCTCCTACTGAAGTCTCCCGGGGCTATGATACTTTCTGCGAATGGCTCAATCAATCTTTAGATATGCTCATTCCGGCCAAGTGGAGCAAGACCAGATCGAGTCCTTCAAGCCCTTGGTACGAGGAATCCCTTAAAGCCCTTAAAGTCTCTTGTAAAAAAGCAGAACGCGCTTGGCGTAAAGCGTATGATACTGACCTCAAGGCGGCCTATAGGGCCTGCACTAGAGTGTATCATCGGGCCATATGTACTGCTAGAGCTGCTTTTTACGCTCAGGAGATTAAGAATAGTACTAACCCCTCTAAGGTCATCTTCAGGGTGTGTAAGGACCTTACAAGCAAGAGGACGGACATTGCTACTATTGAGCCCTCCTTGGCACATTGCGAGGATCTAGCCTCGTTTTTTGTTGAAAAGGTGGAGGCCATCTACAGGTCATTTTCTCAGCTTTCCATCAGGGAGGAAATATCTACATCTATGGCTCCTAAATCATTGCTAACCATTTCCAGTCCGACCTGGGATGAGTTTTTAGCTTTGACAACAAAAGTCAAATCCGGTTCTCCGGATGATCCCTTGCGACCCTCTCAATTCCGGGAACTTGCTGAATGTTGCTATCCTGCCCTACATGATCTCATCAATCTGTCTTTTAGTTCGGGCAGTGTTCCCAAGGCCTGGAAACAGGCGATGGTCATTCCGATCCTTAAGAAACCTACCCTCGATCCGACTAAGCCAGAACACTACCGGCCCATTTCCCTTCTTCCCTGGCCAGCCAAGCTAGCGGAAGCACATGCTAACCGTATTCTATCTGCTTACCTGCAAGAAATGAATCTACTGGACATTTCCCAGAACGGATTCCGTGCAGGTCATAGCACCGAAACAGCTCTCTTGGCTGTGGTGGAACATATTAGGAAGATGTTGGATCAGGGTCAGACGGCGGCACTGATCCTTTTGGATCTCAGTGCCGCCTTTGATACGGTGTCCCATCAGATTTTATTACATCGTCTGATGGAGGCTGGAGTCGGAGAGACGGCACTCGAGTGGTTTCGCTCTTTTCTTAAGGATCGAGGCTTCCAAGTGTCCACTCCTCCTTTTGTTTCTGCTTCACGTCCTATTCTTCAGGGTGTTCCCCAAGGTTCGGCTCTTAGCCCCACTTTATTTAATTTGTATGTTCAGCCTTTGGCGGAGGTAGCCCACAGTTTTGGTCTTTCCTTAGTGTCATACGCCGATGACACGCAGCTGGCGGTGGCACTAAATGGCGACTCCAACATGGACGCCTCCACCTTCCAGTCAGCGTTAAAAGCTGTTTCTGGCTGGATGGCAGACAACCGGCTTCAACTAAATGCCTCTAAGACCGAGGTCATTATTTTCGGTAAGGAAAGTGGTTTATGGGGAGATCAATGGTGGCCTACTGATCTTGGCCCTGTGCCTACCCCTGTGAGTGAAGTCAGAAACCTCGGGGTGTGGTTTGATGACAAGCTTTCATTTATCTCCCATACCAAACGCGTGGCTGGCGTATGTTTTGGCACTTTGCATTGTCTGAGACCCATTTTTAAATTTTTCGATGCTGAGACAAAACAGATTATGGTCCAGGCTCTGGTTCTTACCAGACTGGACTATGCCAACTCTCTGTTCTTGGGTCTAAATCAGGCCGAACTGTCCCGTCTTCAGAGGGTTCAGAACGCGGCTGCTAGGATGCTTGTCGGCCTCCCGAAATTTGTCTCAGCTCGCCAAACCATCCGGAATCTTCATTGGCTTCCGATTGAGCAAAGAGTTAAGTTTAAAGCCCTCTGCTTAACTTTTAAAATTCTTAAACTAGCCTCTCCCCCGATCCTCTCACAGACTATTCTGCACTATGTTCCTGCTAGAGCTCTTCGCTCTGCTGGATTGAACCTCGCCACAGTGCCCCGCTTTAAACGGGCTAGAATGGGTGGTCGCTCGTTTTCAGTGCTGGCGGCTGCCCTCTGGAATTCTCTTCCAGCTCCACTCCGTTCAATCCCAGACCTGTTTCTTTTTAGGAAGACCTTGAAGACCTTCCTCTTCTCCACAGTCTAGTCTGTTTTCCTATCTGTGCCTTCTCATTCATGTTGTGTTATCCAGATCTCCAAGCGCCGGGACGCCTCTTAGCTGCGGCATCCGTGCGCTATATAAAAAATTAATAACATAACATAACATAACACTGTTGTGTTCCATCAGAATGGATGACCAGTTTTCAGAGGTCTGTTGTTTCTTTGGGACAGTTTGCCAGTGTAGTCTGCTGGCTCATTTTAAATGTTTGGAAAGCTGCTCTGAAATTAATACACCATAGATACCTGATATTAAGCCTCTGGACTGCCCGTAATACTTAAAAATGGGAGAATTGAGTCCTGTGTCCTGGCAAATGGAGAAGCAGCTTTTCAAGCTGTGCACCAGCTGGCTAGATTGTGAAGCCCACATTTAGGGCCACATTATGATTGCAGGCGGATCGCCACCGCCCGTATGGCGGTGGCGATCCCCCGCAGAAAACCTACGCCCGCACTGTAATCTCCCCTGACACATTACCATGGCGGACGGAGCTCGGCGGACGGAAAGACTGTCTGACGATTTTACGCCCGGTCGGAGAGTCGAATGGGCAGAAAAGCTGCTAACATGGAGGCGGTGTCTCCCAGACACCGCCATCCATATTAGCATATTGGCGGGGAGATGCCTTTCCGTGGCGGCGGAAATGTAGACGGAAATCACTTGCGGGGCCCGTTACAGGGCCCGTTGCGGCCCCCAGGGATTTTGTGGGGTGTGGGGTGCACATGGGGTGTACCTATGGTACCCCTGTGCATTTCAAAATATAACGTGGCAGACACCGCGCGGTGCATTAAAATGCATGATGTGCATTTTTAGCATTGCAGCGGGTGGTGCTTTCAGCACCGCCCGCCTCAATGCTAAAAATGCCAGATGCGCCTGCCAGTGTGGCGGGCGCATCCTAAAGGCCCCCACGGAACTAAGTCCGCCCGCCATCCTAATATACTCCTTAGTCTTCATATTGGGGAATGTCTTGGATAGCTCACCAAGGAATGGCTGATCTATGGTTCAGGACCCCTTCCTTATTCATGCTTCCCAACAAACTGGCTCATTCCCAGCCCATACATCAGTGTTGTGCCAAATGAATGCCCTTTTATATAGCCAAAGTGTAATCAAAGTCTGCTTTGGTCTAAGTTCCATGTGCGGAATATGTAAATAATTTCTTGGGCAACCTAGATGATATTTGTAGTCTATACAGAGGGAAAATATCATTTAAGCTACAAAGACGTAACCACTCTTGCATTGTTGTTGTTACACAGTAGGAAAGTCTGCTTTGGTCTAAGTTCCATGTGCGGAATATGTAAATAATTTCTTGGGCAACCTAGATGATATTTGTAGTCTATACAGAGGGAAAATATCATTTAAGCTACAAAGACGTAACCACTCTTGCATTGTTGTTGTTACACAGTAGGAAATATGCAGTTTAGGGTTAAAAGATATTTCAAGTTGAAACATTCCACTGGGGCATTGGAGGCCTCTGGATGTTCTGTGTGTCCACAGATTCAATTGCTTTATTTGGGTTTTGGCCTCATGTCCAAATCAATTTTCACAAGCCACTGCTTGTGGATTTGAAATGACTGCATGTAATAAACGTAATGATATCTAGTGACAATCATAATTTTAACAATCTGGACTCTACCAACATTAACATTTATCATGAAGGGACTATTTCACAAAATAGTTTTCAGATTTGGGAATAGGAGCCATCAGGCTATCTTCTACCAACCTCTTCCAGGTGGCTTTTATGGGAATAGGAGGGCTTTACATGTCCTCTAATTTATTGTGTATCCCAACAATCTAGAGAATGGTCGAATCAGAGGCATGCCTGTGGGGGTCGAAGTGTCAGGCTTAGTGAGTGTAGGAGGATATCATTAGCATATAGGAAGGCCTTGAGTTGCCCAATTAGTGTAAGTATGCCATGCACAGCATGTGACAGATGGATCACAGCTGACAGAGGTTCTAATGGATGAAGGAGAGAGTAGGGACAGGGGCATCAATGACTTGGGCCATGCTCTATTTGATGGATCAGGAAAAGAAGTCATTACAATTAATGACAGCTGTAGCAAATTTGCAAGCCCCTGCAACTTGCCAATTACGTCGTGGCTCAGTCCAGCCCTCTCAAGGGTCCTAAAAAGGCACCTCCACTCCATCCTAGTTATTGCCTTCTCAGTATATAGTAAGATGGCTAGGTTTTCCTTAGGGTCTTGTTATGTTTGTCATAGAAGTTAGGACAAGGTTCTAATGTAATGTCTGGATGATTGTCTTGGCATGGATCCTACCTGAGCATCATGGACCGGTGAGAGTGTCACCTTCTGTAGTCTATTTACTAGCATTTTGCCTAAGATTTTAACATCTACGTTGATTAGGGAAACAGGGTGCTAACTGGAGAAGTGTAGCGGAGCCTTGCCCTCTTTAGGGGGGAGACTAAAATCACCTTTGCTAGACACTGGGACAACAGAATCAGTCACCTCAGCCTCCTTGTGAGTGGCATAGCATATACATTGGTACAAGGAGACGTTTCTCTAACTTGCACACTTCCCCTTGGAATCTCTCCTCTCCAGGCATGCTACAATTGGGTAAGGCAGAGGTGACCTCTGTGATCTCACCCTTCCACAGGGGGACAGGGTTGGCATATATAGGAGGCATACAATGTCTTCCTCAGATTGAGTGATGTAAACCTTCTCAGAACCCTAAAGGTTCTCATTGTATGAGTCAAAGGCGTCAGTGATCTCAGCCATTATAGATCACTGAAATGGAGATCTGGGCTTCTAGTTGAAGTAGCTGCTTAGCAAACAATTTGCCCACCTTTCCAATTTAATCATAGTGCCTATGTTTCAGTTTGGTCAGTGACCATTCCACCTTTTCAGTGAGGAAGGAATTGACCTTGCATATGTCAGTTTGCAATTAATGTTTCAGTGATGGAGAAGGCATAGCATGCCAAAAGGTCATTAACTGTTCTATCTAGCAAGGCCTGAGCCACTGCAGCTTTCTGCTTTGACATAGCAGTGTCCCTCATTAATATTCCTCTTTAAGTAGCTTTGCCCGATGCCCAAAGCGGAAGTCCGTGTGTGAAGGGGCACATCCTCCATCAGGGATGAGCCGGAACAACAGACCCTAAGTCTAAGTAAATTTGTATTGGGTGCAATAAATGAATCCCCCTGTGAGTATATTACAACTCGCCAGTGTTTGTGGTAGTTGGTAGTTCATCGAGAAGTAGTTCAAGTGAGACATAATACCATGTGTGCAGCAAAGGGACATGTACTACGTATTAATAGGATGGGGTAGGTACCATATATCGGATAAACCATGATGTCCTACGATGTTACACAGAACAGACCAGTCATTCTGACTAACTATGCCTAGGCATCACAATTTATCCTAGATAGGGTGGGGGCAAGGTTCCAGTCACCAATCACAAATTCTGGTGTGAGGCTGAAGAGGCAGCAGTGGTAAGTGTCCAGCTCCTCAGACAGTGATGTCAGGGGAGGCTCATCCACAGCTAGATGGGGGACATCATTAGATCTAGAAACATTCTTGAAGGGTGGTTACGACCTATCCCTATCCTTGGTCAATGTCACTATGACATGTTCCAGTCTGACCTTGTTTGATTGCCTGCTGTGCATCTTTGAAAGTTTGTCCTTAAAGCAGATGGCGCGTCTTGTGTTTTGGTTTGGCTCCTAGCCCTGGGTGACAATGAATTGTACAGACCAGGACCCGTGTCGATGGCACTAAAGTCTAGGCCGTCCAGCTTCCTGTCCATGGTGATGATCATAACTACTGGGTCAAGAAGGCCATATTTAATGTCCCATTAGTTTAACCTAGTCTGTAGAGCCAGGCACTTTTTCCTTTTCACCCTTTTGTCCATGAAGAAGTTGGCAGAGATGTAGATCTTGTGACCTTTAAACATGTAGGGTCCATTTTTCTAGTTAGCGGTTTGAATCACTACTCTGATGTGTTCATGATGCAGGAAGAATGCCATGATGTGGAAAAGGTGATTGCCAGAAAATCAGTTTCAAGGTTGAACTATTTGTGCCCTCTGGGA